>NW_025728287.1:4922313-5080355 GCF_021461385.2 Schistocerca piceifrons
GCAATAAAGAAGGAATAGTGCATCGAGAAGGAGATACTCGTATCGCAAAAGAAAATCCTGTCGTTTACATAGAAACGTCACTCGATTTGGAAAGAGAAGTCATAGAACCCATAGCATTTCATAGCGACTCAATTTCTGTGTTAATTCGTCAATGAGTGGGAGTGAGGGATGCAGTAAAGAAGGATTAGTGGATCGGAAATGAGATTGTCGTATCCCAAAAGAAAATCCTGTCGTTTCCATAGAAACGTTACTCGATTTAGAAGGAAATGTCTTAGGTCACATAGTATTTCATAGCGACGCAATTTTCGTGTGAATTCGTCAATGTGTGTTAGTGAGGGATGCAGCAAAGAGGGATTAGTGGATCAGAAATGTAATTGTCGTATCATAAAAAAAAAATCCTGTCGTTTCCATAGAAACGTTACTCGATTTAGAAGGAAATGTCTTAGAACACATAGTATTTCATAGCGACGCAATTTCCGTGTGAATTCGTCAATGTGTGATAGTGAGGGATGCAGTAAAGAAGGATTAGTGGATCGGAAGAGTGATTGTCGTATCCTGAATGAAAATCCTGTCGTTTCCATAGAAACGTTACTCGATTTAGAAGGAGAATTCATAGAACCAAGTATTTAATAGTGACGCAATTACCGTGAAAATTCGTCAATGAGTGGGAATGAGGGATGCAGTAAAGAAGGATTAGTGGATCGGAAATGAGATTGTCGTATCCCAAAAGAAAATCCAGTCGTTTCCATAGAAACGTTACTCGATTTAGAAGGAAATGTCTTAGATCCCATAGTATTTCATAGCGACGCAATTTCCGTGTGAATTCGTCAATGAGTGGGAGTGGGGGATGCAGTAAAGAAGGATCAGTGGATCGGAAATGTGATTGTCGTATCCCTAAACAAAATCCTGTCGTTTCCATAGAAACGTTACTCGATTTAGAATGAGAAGTCTTAGAACTCATAGTATTTCATAGCGGCGCAATTTCCGTGTGAATTCGTCAATGAGTGGGAGTGAGAGATGCAGTAAAGTAGGATTAGTGGATTGAAAATGAGATTGTCGTATCCCAAAGGAAAATCCTGTCGTTTCCATAGAAACGTTCCTCGATTTAGAAGGAAATGTCTTACAACACATTATATTTTATAGCGACGCAATTTCCGTTTGAATTCGTCAATGAGTGGGAGTGAGGGATGCAGTAAAGAAGGATTAGTGGATCGGAAATGTGATTGTCGTATCCCAAAAGAAAATCCTGTCGTTTCCATAGAAACGTTACTCGATTTAGAACGAAATGTCTTAGTACACATAGTATTTCATAGCGACGCAATTTCCGTGTGAATTCGTCAATGAGTGGGAGTGAGGGATGCAGTAATGAAGGATTAGTGGATCGGAAATGAGATTGTCGTATCCCAAAAGAAAATCCGGTCGTTTCCACAGAAACGTTACTTGAATTAGTAGCAGAAGTCATAGAACCCATAGAATTTCATAGCGACTCAATTTCTGTGTTAATTCGTCAATGTGAGGGAGCTAGGCATGCAATAAAGAAGGATTAGTGCATCGAGAAGGAGAGACTCGTATCGCAAAAGAAAAGCCAGTCGCTTCAATAAAAACGATACTCGATTTAGAAGGAAAAAGAAGTCATAGAACCCATAGTATTTCATAGCGACGCAATTTCCGTGTGAATTCGTCAATGAGTGGTAGTGAGGGATGCAGTAAAGAAGGATTAGTGGATCGGAAATGAGATTGCCGTATCCCAAAAGAAAATCCTGTCGTTTCCATAGAAACGTTACTCGATTTAGCAGGAAATGTCTTAGAACACATAGCATTTCATAGCGACGCAATTTCCGTGTAAAATCGTCAATGTGTGGGAGTGAGGGATGCAGTAAAGAAGGATTAGTGGATCGGAAATAAGATTGTCGTATCCCAAAAGAAAATCCTGTCGTTTCCACAGAAACGTTACTCGATTTAGAAGGAGAAGTCATAGAACCCATAGTATTACATTGCGACGCAATTTCCGTGTGAATTCGTCAATGAGTGGTAGTGACTGATGCAGTAAAGAGGGATTAGTGGATCGGAAATGAGATTGTCGTATCCCAAAAGAAAATCCTGTCGTTTCCATAGAAACGTTACTCGATTTAGAGGGAAATGTCTTGGAACACATAGTATTTCATAGCGACGCAATTTCCGTGTGAATTCGTCAATGTGTGGGAGTGAGGGATGCAGTAAAGAAGGATTGGTGGATCGGAAATGAGATAGTCGTATCCGAAAAGAAAATCCTGTCGTTTCCATAAAACGTTACTCGATTTAGAAGGAGAAGTCATAGAACCCATAGTATTTCATAGCGACGCAATTTCCGTGTGAATTCGTCAATGAGTGGTAGTGAGGGATGCAGTTAAGAAGGATTAGTGGATCGGAAATGAGATTGTCGTATCCCAAAAGAAAATTCTGTCGTTTAAATAGAAACGTTACTCGATTTAGAAGGAAATGTCTTAGAACACATAGTATTTCATAGCGACGCAATTTCCGTGTGAATTCGTCAATGTGTGGGAGTGAGGGATGCAGTAAAGAAGGATTAGTGGATCGGAAATGAGATTGTCGTATCTTAAAAGAAAATCCTGTCGTTTCCATAGAAACGTTACTCGATTTAGAAGGAGCAGTCATAGAATCCATAGTATTTCATAGCGACGCAATTTCTGTGTTAATTCGTCAATGTGAGGGAGCTAGGGATGCAATAAGGAAGGAATAGTGCATCGAGAAGGAGATACTCGTATCCCAAAAGAAAATCCTGTCGTTTCCATAGAAACGTTACTCGATTTAGAAGGAAAAGTCATAGAACCCATAGTATTTCATAGCGATGCAATTTCCGTGTGAATTCGTCAATGAGTGGGAGTGAGGGATGCAGTAAAGAAGGATTAGAGGATCGGAAATGAGATTGTCGTATCCCAAAAGAAAATCCTGTCGTTTCCATAGAAATGTTACTCGATTTAGAAGGAGAAGTCATAGAACCCATAGTATTTCATAGCGACGCAATTTCCGTGTGAATTCGTCAATGTGTGGGAGTGAGGGATGCAGTAAAGAAGGATTAGTGGATCGGAAATGAGATTGTCGTATCCCAAAAGGAAATCCTGTCGTTTCCGTAGAAACGTTACTCGATTTAGAAGGAAATGTCTTAAAACACATAGTATTTCATAGCGACGCAATTTCCGTGTGTATTCATCAATGTGTGGGAGTGAGGGATGCTGTAAATAAGGATTAGTGGATCGGAATTGAGATTGTCGTATCACAAAAGAAAATCCTGTCGTTTCCATAGAAACGTTACGCGATTTAGAAGGAAATGTCTTAGAACGAATAGTATTTCATAGCGACGCCATTTCCGTCAGAATTCGTCAATGTGTGGGAGTGAGGGATGCAGTAAAGAAGGATTAGTGGATCGGAAATGAGATTGTCGTACCCCAAAAGAAAAGCCAGTCGTTTCCATAGAAACGATACTCGATTTAGATGGAGAAGTCTTAGTACACATAGTATTTCATAGCGACGCAATTTCCATTTGAATTCGTCAATGTGTGGGAGTCAGGGATGCAGTAAAGAAGGATTAGTTGATCGGAAATGAGGTTGTCGTATCCCAAAAGAAAATCCTGTCGTTTCCATAGAGACGTTTCTCGATTTAGAAGGAAATGTCTTAGAACACATAGTATTTCATAGCGACGCTATTTCCGTGTGAATTCGTCAATGTGTGGGAGTGAGGGATGCAGTAAAGAAGGATTAGTGGATCGGAAATGAGATTGTCGTATCCCAAAAGAAAATCCTGTCGTTTCCATAGAAACGTTACTCGATTTAGAGGGAAATGTCTTAGAACACATAGTATTTCATAGCGACGCAATTTCCGTGTGAATTCGTCAATTTGTGGGAGTGAGGGATGCAGTAAAGAAGGATTAGTGGATCGGAAATGTGATTGTCGCATCCGAAAAGAAAATCCTGTCGTTTCCATCGAAACGTTTCTCGATTTAGAAGGAAATGTCTTAGAACACATAGTATTTCATAGCGACGCAATTTCCGTGTAAATTCGTCAATGTGTGGGAGTGAGGGATGCAGTAAAGAAGGATTAGTGGATCGGAAATGAGATTGTCGTATCCCAAAAGAAAATCCTGTCCCTTCCATAGAAACGTTACTCGATTTGGAAGGAAAAGTCATAGAACACATAGTATTTCATAGCGACGCAATTTCCGTGTGAATTCGTCAATGTGTGGGAGTGAGGGATGCAGTAAAGAAGGATTAGTGGATCGGAAATGAGATTGTCGTATCCCAAAAGAACATCCTGTCGTTTCTATAGAAACGTTACTCGATTTAGAGGGAAATGTCTTAGAACACGTAGTATTTCATAGCGACGCAATTTCCGTGTGAATTCGTCAATGAGTGGGAGTGAGGGATGCAGTAAAGAAGGATTAGTGGATCGGAAATGAGATTGTCATATCCCAAAAGAAAATCCTGTCCTCTCCATAGAAACGTTACTCGATTTAGAAGGAAATGTCTTAGAACACATAGTATTTCATAGCGACGCAATTTCCGTGTGGATTCGGCAATTAAGAAGGATTAGTGGATCGGAAATGTGAGTGCCGTATCCCAAAAGAAAATCCTGTCGTTTCCATAGAAACGTTACTCGACTTAGAAGGAAATGTCTTAGAACCCAAAGTATTTCATAGCGACGCAATTTCCGTGTGAATTCGTCACTGTGTGGAAGTGAGGGATGCAGTAATGAAGGATTAGTGGATCGGAAATGTGATTGTCGTATCCCAAAAGAATGTCCTGTCGTTTCCTTAGAAACGTTATTCGATTTAGAAGGAAATGTCTTAGAACACATAGTATTTCATAGCGACGCAATTTCCGTGTGAATTCGTCAATGTGTGGGAGTGAGGAATGCAGTAATGAAGGATTAGTGGATCGGATATGAAATTGTCGTATCCCAAAAGAAAATCCGCTCGTTTCCATAGAAGCGTTACTCGATTTAGAAGGAAATGTCTTAGAACACATAGTATTTCATAGCGACATAATTTCCGTGTGAATTCGTCAATGTGTGGGAGTGAGGGATACAGTAAAGAAAGATTAGTGGATCGGTAATGTGATTGTCGTATCCCAAAAGAAAATCCTGTCGTTTCCATAGAAACGTTACTCGATTTAGTAGGAAATGTCTTAGAACACATAGTATTTCATAGCCACGCAATTTCCGTGTGAATTCGTCAATGTGTGGGAGAGAGGGATGCAGTAAAGGAGGATTAGTGGATCGGAAATGAGATTGTCGTATCCCAAAAGGAAATCCTGTCGTTTCCATAGAAACGTTACTCGATTTAGAAGGAGAAGTCATAGAAAACATAGTATTTCATAGCGACGCAATTTCCGTGTGAATTCGTCAATGTGTGGGAGTGAGGGATGCAGTAAACAAGGATTAGTGGATCGGAAATGAGATTGTCGTATCCCAAAAGAACATCCTGTCGTTTCCATAGAAACGTTACTCGATTTAGAAGGAAATGTCTTAGAACACATAGTATTTCATAGCGACGCAATTTCCGTGTGAATTCGTCAATGAGTGGGAGTGAGGGATGCAGTAAAGAAGGGTTAGTGGATCGGAAATGAGATTGTCGTATCCCAAAAGAAAATCCTGTCGTTTCCATAGAAACGTTACTCGATTTAGAAGAAAATGTCTTCGAACACATAGTATTTCATACCGACGCAATTTCCGTTTGAATTCGTCAATGTGTGGGAGTGAGGAATGCAGTAAAGAAGGATTAGTGGATCGGAAATGAGATTGTCGTATCCCAAAAGAAAATCCTGTCGTTTCCATAGAAACGTTACTCGATTTAGAAGGAAATGTCTTAGAACACATAGTATTTCATAGCGACGCAATTTCCGTGTGAATTCGTCAATGAGTGGGAGTGAGGGATGCAGTAAAGAAGGATTAATGGATCGGAAATGAGATTGTCGTATCCCAAAAGAAAATCCTGTCGTTTCCATAGAAACGTTACTCGATTTAGAAGGAAATGTCTTAGAACACATAGTATTTCATAGCGGCGCAATTTCCGTGTGAATTCGTCAATGTGTGGGAGTGAGGGATGCAGTAAAGAAGGTTTAGTGGATTGGAAATGAGATTGTCGTATCCCAAAAGAAAATCCTGTCGTTTCCATAGAAACGTTACTCGATTTAGAAGGAAATGTCTTAGAACACACAGTATTTCATAGCGACGCAATTTCCGTTTCAATTCGTCAATGTGTGGGAGTGAGGGATGCAGTAAAGAAGGATTAGTGGATCGGAAATGAGATTGTCGTATCCCAAAAGAAAATCCTGTCGTTTCCATAGAAACGTTACTCGATTTAGAAGGAGAAGTCATAGAACCCAGAACCCATAGTATTTCATAGCGACGCAATTTCCGTGTGAATTCGTCAATGAGTGGGAGTGAGGGACGCAGTAAAGAAGGATTAGTGGATCGGAAATGTGATTGTCGTATCCCAAAAGAAAATCCTGTCGTTTCCATAGAAACGTTACTCGATTTAGAAGGAAATGTCTTAGAACACATAGTATTTCATAGCGACGCAATTTCCGTGTGAATTCGTCAATGAGTGGGAGTGAGGGATGCAGTAAAGAAGGATTAGTGGATCGGAAATGAGATTGTCGTATCCCAAAAGAAAATCCTGTAGTTTCCATAGAAACGTTACACGATTTAAAAGGATAAGTCATAGAACCAATAGTATTTCATAGCGACCCAATTTCTGTGTTAATCGTCAATGTGAGGGTGCTAGGGATGCAATAAAGAAGGAATAGTGCATCGAGAATGAGGTACTCGTATCGCAAAAGAAAAGCCAGTTGTTTCCATAGAAACGATACTCGATTTAGAAGGAGAAGTCTTAGAACACGTAGTTTTTTATAGCGACGCAATTTCCGTGTGAACTCGTCAATGAGTGGGAGTGAGGCATGCAGTAAGGAAGGATTAGTGGATCGGAAATGTGATTGTCGTATCCCAAAAGAAAATCTTATCGTTTCCATTGAAACGTTACTCGATTTAGAAGGAAATGTCTTAGAACACATAGTATTTGATAGCGACGCAATTTCCGTGTGAGTTCGTCAATGTGTGGGAGTGACGGATGCAGTAAAGAAGGATTAGTGGATCGGAAATGTGATTGTAGTATCCCAAAAGAAAATCCTGTCGTTTATATAGAAACGTTACTCGATTTAGAAGGAAATGTCTTAGAACACATAGTATTTCATAGCGACGCAATATCCGTGTGAATTCGTCAATGTGTGGGAGTGAGGGATGCAGTAAAGATGGATTAGTGGATCGGAAATGTGATTGTCGTATCCCAAAAGAAAATCCTGTCGTTTCCATAGAAACGTTACTCGATTTAGAAGGAGGAGTCATAGAACTAATAGTATTTCATAGCGCCGCAATTTCCGTTTGAATTCATCAATGTGTGGGAGTGAGGGATGGAGTAAAGGAGGATTAGTGGTTCGGAAATGATATTGTCGTATTCCAAAAGAAAATCCTGTCGTTTAAATAGAAACGTTACTCGATTTAGCAGGAAATGTCCTAGAACACATAGTATCTCATAGCGACACATTTTTCCGTGTGAATTCGTCAATGTGTGGGATTGAGGGATGCAGTAAAGGATGATTAGTGGATCGGAAATGAGATTGTCGTATCCCAAAAGAAAATCCTGTCGTTTCCATAGAAACGTTACTCGATTTAGAAGGAGAAGTCATAGAACCCATAGTATTTCATAGCGACGCAATTTCCGTGTGAATTCGTCAATGTGTGGGAGTGAGGGATACAGTAAAGAAGGATTAGTGGATCGGGATTGAGATTGTCGTACCCCAAAAGGAAATCCTGTCGTTTCCGTAGAAACGTCACTCGATTTAGAAGGAAATGTCTTAAAACACATAGTATTTCATAGCGACGCAATTTCCGTGTGAATTCGTCAATGTGTGGGAGTGAGGGATGCAGTAAAGAAGGATTAGTGGATCGGAAATGAGATTGTCGTATCCCAAAAGAAAATCCTGTCGTTTCCATAGAAACGTTACTCGATTTAGAAGGAGCAGTCATAGAATCCATAGTATTTCATAGCGACGCAATTTCTGTGTTAATTCGTCAATGTGAGGGAGCTAGGGATGCAATAAAGAAGGAATAGTGCATCGAGAAGGAGATACTCGTATCCCAAAAGAAAATCCTGTCGTTTCCATAGAAACGTTACTCGATTTATAAGGAGAAGTCATAGAACCCATAGTTTTTCATAGCGATGCAATTTCCGTGTGAATTCGTGAATGAGTGGGAGTGAGGGATGCAGTAAAGAAGGATTAGAGGATCGGAAATGAGATTGTCGTATCCCAAAAGAAAATCCTGTCGTTTCCATAGAAATGTTACTCGATTTAGAAGGAGAAGTCTTAGAACACATAGTATTTCATAGCGACGCAATTTCCGTGTGAATTCGTCAATGAGTGGGAGTGAGGGATGCAGTAAAGAAGGATTAGTGGATCGGAAATGTGATTGTCGTATCCCAAAAGTAAATCTTGTCGTTTCCATGGAAGCGTTACTCGATTTAGAAGGAAATGTCTTAGAACACATAGTATTTCATAGCGACGCAATTTCCGTGTGATTCGTCAATTTGTGGGAGTGAGGGATGCAGTAAAGAAGGATTAGTGGATCGGAGATGAGATTGTCGTATCCCAAGAGAAAATCCTGTCGTTTCCACAGAAACGTTACTCGATTTAGAAGGAGAAGTCATAGAACCCATAGTATTTCATAGCGACGCAATTTCCGTGTGAATTCGTCAATGAGTGGTAGTGAGTGATGCAGTAAAGAAGGATTAGTGGATCGGAAATGAGATTGCCGTATCCCAAAAGAAAATCCTGTCGTTTCCATAGAAACGTTACTCGATTTAGCAGGAAATGTCTTAGAACACATAGCATTTCATAGCGACGCAATTTCCGTGTAAAATCGTCAATGTGTGGGAGTGAGGGATGCAGTAAAGAAGGATTAGTGGATCGGAAATAAGATTGTCGTATCCCAAAAGAAAATCCTGTCGTTTCCACAGAAACGTTACTCGATTTAGAAGGAGAAGTCATAGAACCCATAGTATTACATTGCGACGCAATTTCCGTGTGAATTCGTCAATGAGTGGTAGTGACTGATGCAGTAAAGAGGGATTAGTGGATCGGAAATGAGATTGTCGTATCCCAAAAGAAAATCCTGTCGTTTCCATAGAAACGTTACTCGATTTAGAGGGAAATGTCTTGGAACACATAGTATTTCATAGCGACGCAATTTCCGTATGAATTCGTCAATGTGTGGGAGTGAGGGATGCAGTAAAGAAGGATTGGTGGATCGGAAATGAGATTGTCGTATCCGAAAAGAAAATCCTGTCGTTTCCATAAAACGTTACTCGATTTAGAAGGAGAAGTCATAGAACCCATAGTATTTCATAGCGACGCAATTTCCGTGTGAATTCGTCAATGAGTGGTAGTGAGGGATGCAGTTAAGAAGGATTAGTGGATCGGAAATGAGATTGTCGTATCCCAAAAGAAAATTCTGTCGTTTAAATAGAAACGTTACTCGATTTAGAAGGAAATGTCTTAGAACACATAGTATTTCATAGCGACGCAATTTCCGTGTGAATTCGTCAATGTGTGGGAGTGAGGGATGCAGTAAAGAAGGATTAGTGGATCGGAAATGAGATTGTCGTATCTTAAAAGAAAATCCTGTCGTTTCCATAGAAACGTTACTCGATTTAGAAGGAGCAGTCATAGAATCCATAGTATTTCATAGCGACGCAATTTCTGTGTTAATTCGTCAATGTGAGGGAGCTAGGGATGCAATAAAGAAGGAATAGTGCATCGAGAAGGAGATACTCGTATCCCAAAAGAAAATCCTGTCGTTTCCATAGAAACGTTACTCGATTTAGAAGGAAAAGCCATAGAACCCATAGTATTTCATAGCGATGCAATTTCCGTGTGAATTCGTCAATGAGTGGGAGTGAGGGATGCAGTAAAGAAGGATTAGAGGATCGGAAATGAGATTGTCGTATCCCAAAAGAAAATCCTGTCGTTTCCATAGAAATGTTACTCGATTTAGAAGGAGAAGTCATAGAACCCATAGTATTTCATAGCGACGCAATTTCCGTGTGAATTCGTCAATGTGTGGGAGTGAGGGATGCAGTAAAGAAGGATTAGTGGATCGGAAATGAGATTGTCGTATCCCAAAAGGAAATCCTGTCGTTTCCGTAGAAACGTTACTCGATTTAGAAGGAAATGTCTTAAAACACATAGTATTTCATAGCGACGCAATTTCCGTGTGTATTCATCAATGTGTGGGAGTGAGGGATGCTGTAAATAAGGATTAGTGGATCGGAATTGAGATTGTCGTATCACAAAAGAAAATCCTGTCGTTTCCATAGAAACGTTACGCGATTTAGAAGGAAATGTCTTAGAACAAATAGTATTTCATAGCGACGCCATTTCCGTCAGAATTCGTCAATGTGTGGGAGTGAGGGATGCAGTAAAGAAGGATTAGTGGATCGGAAATGAGATTGTCGTACCCCAAAAGAAAAGCCAGTCGTTTCCATAGAAAAGATACTCGATTTAGATGGAGAAGTCTTAGAACACATAGTATTTCATAGCGACGCAATTTCCGTTTGAATTCGTCAATGTGTGGGAGTCAGGGATGCAGTAAAGAAGGATTAGTTGATCGGAAATGAGGTTGTCGTATCCCAAAAGAAAATCCTGTCGTTTCCATAGAGACGTTTCTCGATTTAGAAGGAAATGTCTTAGAACACATAGTATTTCATAGCGACGCTATTTCCGTGTGAATTCGTCAATGTGTGGGAGTGAGGGATGCAGTAAAGAAGGATTAGTGGATCGGAAATGAGATTGTCGTATCCCAAAAGAAAATCCTGTCGTTTCCATAGAAACGTTACTCGATTTAGAGGGAAATGTCTTAGAACACATAGTATTTCATAGCGACGCAATTTCCGTGTGAATTCGTCAATTTGTGGGAGTGAGGGATGCAGTAAAGAAGGATTAGTGGATCGGAAATGTGATTGTCGCATCCGAAAAGAAAATCCTGTCGTTTCCATCGAAACGTTTCTCGATTTAGAAGGAAATGTCTTAGAACACATAGTATTTCATAGCGACGCAATTTCCGTGTAAATTCGTCAATGTGTGGGAGTGAGGGATGCAGTAAAGAAGGATTAGTGGATCGGAAATGAGATTGTCGTATCCCAAAAGAAAATCCTGTCCCTTCCATAGAAACGTTACTCGATTTGGAAGGAAAAGTCATAGAACACATAGTATTTCATAGCGACGCAATTTCCGTGTGAATTCGTCAATGTGTGGGAGTGAGGGATGCAGTAAAGAAGGATTAGTGGATCGGAAATGAGATTGTCGTATCCCAAAAGAACATCCTGTCGTTTCTATAGAAACGTTACTCGATTTAGAGGGAAATGTCTTAGAACACGTAGTATTTCATAGCGACGCAATTTCCGTGTGAATTCGTCAATGAGTGGGAGTGAGGGATGCAGTAAAGAAGGATTAGTGGATCGGAAATGAGATTGTCATATCCCAAAAGAAAATCCTGTCCTCTCCATAGAAACGTTACTCGATTTAGAAGGAAATGTCTTAGAACACATAGTATTTCATAGCGACGCAATTTCCGTGTGGATTCGTCAATTAAGAAGGATTAGTGGATCGGAAATGTGAGTGCCGTATCCCAAAAGAAAATCCTGTCGTTTCCATAGAAACGTTACTCGACTTAGAAGGAAATGTCTTAGAACCCAAAGTATTTCATAGCGACGCAATTTCCGTGTGAATTCGTCACTGTGTGGAAGTGAGGGATGCAGTAATGAAGGATTAGTGGATCGGAAATGTGATTGTCGTATCCCAAAAGAATGTCCTCTCGTTTCCTTAGAAACGTTATTCGATTTAGAAGGAAATGTCTTAGAACACATAGTATTTCATAGCGACGCAATTTCCGTGTGAATTCGTCAATGTGTGGGAGTGAGGAATGCAGTAATGAAGGATTAGTGGATCGGATATGAAATTGTCGTATCCCAAAAGAAAATCCTCTCGTTTCCATAGAAGCGTTACTCGATTTAGAAGGAAATGTCTTAGAACACATAGTATTTCATAGCGACATAATTTCCGTGTGAATTCGTCAATGTGTGGGAGTGAGGGATACGGTAAAGAAAGATTAGTGGATCGGAAATGTGATTGTCGTATCCCAAAAGAAAATCCTGTCGTTTCCATAGAAACGTTACTCGATTTAGAAGGAAATGTCTTAGAACACATAGTATTTCATAGCCACGCAATTTCCGTGTGAATTCGTCAATGTGTGGGAGAGAGGGATGCAGTAAAGAAGGATTAGTGGATCGGAAATGAGATTGTCGTATCCCAAAAGAAAATCCTGTCGTTTCCATAGAAACGTTACTCGATTTAGAAGGAGAAGTCATAGAACACATAGTATTTCATAGCGACGCAATTTCCGTGTGAATTCGTCAATGTGTGGGAGTGAGGGATGCAGTAAACAAGGATTAGTGGATCGGAAATGAGATTGTCGTATCCCAAAAGTACATCCTGTCGTTTCCATAGAAACGTTACTCGATTTAGAAGGAAATGTCTTAGAACACATAGTATTTCATAGCGACGCAATTTCCGTGTGAATTCGTCAATGAGTGGGAGTGAGGGATGCAGTAAAGAAGGATTAGTGGATCGGAAATGAGATTGTCGTATCCCAAAAGAAAATCCTGTCGTTTCCATAGAAACGTTACTCGATTTAGAAGAAAATGTCTTCGAACACATAGTATTTCATACCGACGCAATTTCCGTTTGAATTCGTCAATGTGTGGGAGTGAGGAATGCAGTAAAGAAGGATTAGTGGATCGGAAATGAGATTGTCGTATCCCAAAAGAAAATCCTGTCGTTTCCATAGAAACGTTACTCGATTTAGAAGGAAATGTCTTAGAACACATAGTATTTCATAGCGACGCAATTTCCGTGTGAATTCGTCAATGAGTGGGAGTGAGGGATGCAGTAAAGAAGGATTAATGGATCGGAAATGAGATTGTCGTATCCCAAAAGAAAATCCTGTCGTTTCCATAGAAACGTTACTCGATTTAGAAGGAAATGTCTTAGAACACATAGTATTTCATAGCGGCGCAATTTCCGTATGAATTCGTCAATGTGTGGGAGTGAGGGATGCAGTAAAGAAGGATTAGTGGATTGGAAATGAGATTGTCGTATCCCAAAAGAAAATCCTGTCGTTTCCATAGAAACATTACTCGATTTAGAAGGAAATGTCTTAGAACACACAGTATTTCATAGCGACGCAATTTCCGTTTCAATTCGTCAATGTGTGGGAGTGAGGGATGCAGTAAAGAAGGATTAGTGGATCGGAAATGAGATTGTCGTATCCCAAAAGAAAATCCTGTCGTTTCCATAGAAACGTTACTCGATTTAGAAGGAGAAGTCATAGAACCCAGAACCCATAGTATTTCATAGCGACGCAATTTCCGTGTGAATTCGTCAATGAGTGGGAGTGAGGGACGCAGTAAAGAAGGATTAGTGGATCGGAAATGTGATTGTCGTATCCCAAAAGAAAATCCTGTCGTTTCCATAGAAACGTTACTCGATTTAGAAGGAAATGTCTTAGAACACATAGTATTTCATAGCGACGCAATTTCCGTGTGAATTCGTCAATGAGTGGGAGTGAGGGATGCAGTAAAGAAGGATTAGTGGATCGGAAATGAGATTGTCGTATCCCAAAAGAAAATCCTGTAGTTTCCATAGAAACGTTACACGATTTAAAAGGATAAGTCATAGAACCAATAGTATTTCATAGCGACCCAATTTCTGTGTTAATCGTCAATGTGAGGGTGCTAGGGATGCAATAAAGAAGGAATAGTGCATCGAGAAGGAGGTACTCGTATCGCAAAAGAAAAGCCAGTTGTTTCCATAGAAACGATACTCGATTTAGAAGGAGAAGTCTTAGAACACGTAGTTTTTTATAGCGACGCAATTTCCGTGTGAACTCGTCAATGAGTGGGAGTGAGGCATGCAGTAAGGAAGGGTTAGTGGATCGGAAATGTGATTGTCGTATCCCAAAAGAAAATCTTATCGTTTCCATTGAAACGTTACTCGATTTAGAAGGAACTGTCTTAGAACACATAGTATTTGATAGCGACGCAATTTCCGTGTGAGTTCGTCAATGTGTGGGAGTGACGGATGCAGTAAAGAAGGATTAGTGGATCGGAAATGTGATTGTAGTATCCCAAAAGAAAATCCTGTCGTTTATATAGAAACGTTACTCGATTTAGAAGGAAATGTCTTAGAACACATAGTATTTCATAGCGACGCAATATCCGTGTGAATTCGTCAATGTGTGGGAGTGAGGGATGCAGTAAAGATGGATTAGTGGATCGGAAATGTGATTGTCGTATCCCAAAAGAAAATCCTGTCGTTTCCATAGAAACGTTAATCGATTTAGAAGGAGGAGTCATAGAACTAATAGTATTTCATAGCGCCGCAATTTCCGTTTGAATTCGTCAATGTGTGGGAGTGAGGGATGGAGTAAAGAAGGATTAGTGGTTCGGAAATGATATTGTCGTATTCCAAAAGAAAATCCTGTCGTTTAAATAGAAACGTTACTCGATTTAGCAGGAAATGTCTTAGAACACATAGTATCTCATAGCGACACATTTTTCCGTGTGAATTCGTCAATGTGTGGGATTGAGGGATGCAGTAAAGGATGATTAGTGGATCGGAAATGAGATTGTCGTATCCCAAAAGAAAATCCTGTCGTTTCCATAGAAACGTTACTCGATTTAGAAGGAGAAGTCATAGAACCCATAGTATTTCATAGCGACGCAATTTCCGTGTGAATTCGTCAATGTGTGGGAGTGAGGGATACAGTAAAGAAGGATTAGTGGATCGGGATTGAGATTGTCGTACCCCAAAAGGAAATCCTGTCGTTTCCGTAGAAACGTTACTCGATTTAGAAGGAAATGTCTTAAAACACATAGTATTTCATAGCGACGCAATTTCCGTGTGAATTCGTCAATGTGTGGGAGTGAGGGATGCAGTAAAGAAGGATTAGTGGATCGGAAATGAGATTGTCGTATCCCAAAAGAAAATCCTGTCGTTTCCATAGAAACGTTACTCGATTTAGAAGGAGCAGTCATAGAATCCATAGTATTTCATAGCGACGCAATTTCTGTGTTAATTCGTCAATGTGAGGGAGCTAGGGATGCAATAAAGAAGGAATAGTGCATCGAGAAGGAGATACTCGTATCCCAAAAGAAAATCCTGTCGTTTCCATAGAAACGTTACTCGATTTATAAGGAGAAGTCATAGAACCCATAGTTTTTCATAGCGATGCAATTTCCGTGTGAATTCGTGAATGAGTGGGAGTGAGGGATGCAGTAAAGAAGGATTAGAGGATCGGAAATGAGATTGTCGTATCCCAAAAGAAAATCCTGTCGTTTCCATAGAAATGTTACTCGATTTAGAAGGAGAAGTCATAGAACCAATAGTATTTCATAGCGACGCAATTTCCGTGTGAATTCGTCAATGTGTGGGAGTGAGGGATGCAGTAAAGAAGGATTAGTGCATCGGAAATGAGATTGTCGTATCCCAAAAGGAAATCCTGTCGTTTCCGTAGAAACGTTACTCGATTTAGAAGGAAATGTCTTAAAACACATAGTATTTCATAGCGACGCAATTTCCGTGTGTATTCATCAATGTGTGGGAGTGAGGGATGCAGTAAAGAAGGATTAGTGGATCGGAATTGAGATTGTCGTATCACAAAAGAAAATCCTGTCGTTTCCATAGAAACGTTACGCGATTTAGAAGGAAATGTCTTAGAACAAATAGTATTTCATAGCGACGCCATTTCCGTCAGAATTCGTCAATGTGTGGGAGTTAGGGATGCAGTAAAGAAGGATTAGTGGATCGGAAATGAGATTGTCGTATCCCAAAAGAAAAGCCAGTCGTTTCCATAGAAACGATACTCGATTTAGATGGAGAAGTCTTAGAACACATAGTATTTCATAGCGACGCAATTTCCGTATGAATTCGTCAATGTGTGGGAGTCAGGGATGCAGTAAAGAAGGATTGGTTGATCGGAAATGAGGTTGTCGTATCCCAAAAGAAAATCCTGTTGTTTCCATAGAGACGTTTCTCGATTTAGAAGGAAATGTCTTAGAACACATAGTATTTCATAGCGACGCTATTTCCGTGTGAATTCGTCAATGTGTGGGAGTGAGGGATGCAGTAAAGAAGGATTAGTGGATTGGAAATGAGATTGTCGTATCCCAAAAGAAAATCCTGTCGTTTCCATAGAAACGTTACTCGATTTAGAGGGAAATGTCTTAGAACACATAGTATTTCATAGCGACGCAATTTCCGTGTGAATTCGTTAATTTGTGGGAGTGAGGGATGCAGTAAAGAAGGATTAGTGGATCGGAAATGTGATTGTCGCATCCCAAGAGAAAATCCTGTCGTTTCCATAGAAACGTTTCTCGATTTAGAAGGAAATGTCTTAGAACACATAGTATTTCATAGCGACGCAATTTCCGTGTAAATTCGTCAATGTGTGGGAGTGAGGGATGCAGTAAAGAAGGATTAGTGGATCGGAAATGAGATTGTCGTATCCCAAAAGAAAATCCTGTCCTTTCCATAGAAACGTTACTCGATTTAGAAGGAAAAGTCATAGAACACATAGTATTTCATAGCGACGCAATTTCCGTGTGAATTCGTCAATGTGTGGGAGTGAGGGATGCAGTAAAGAAGGATTAGTGGATCGGAAATGAGATTGTCGTATCCCAAAAGAACATCCTGTCGTTTCCATAGAAACGTTACTCGATTTAGAGGGATATGTCTTAGAACACGTAGTATTTCATAGCGACGCAATTTCCGTGTGAATTCGTCAATGAGTGGTAGTGAGGGATGCAGTAATAAAGGATTAGTGGATCGGAAATGAGATTGTCATATCCCAAAAGAAAATCCTGTCCTCTCCATAGAAACGTTACTCGATTTAGAAGGAAATGTCTTAGAACACACAGTATTTCACAGCGACGCAATTTCCGTGTGGATTCGTCAATGTGTGGGAGTGAGGGATGCATTAAAGAAGGATTAGTGGATCGGAAATGTGAGTGCCGTATCCCAAAAGAAAATTCTGTCGTTTCCATAGAAACGTTACTCGATTTAGAAGGAAATGTCTTAGAACCCAAAGTATTTCATAGCGACGCAATTTCCGTGTGAATTCGTTAATGTGTGGAAGTGAGGGATGCAGTAATGAAGGATTAGTGGATCGGAAATGTGATTGTCGTATCCCAAAAGAATGTCCTGTCGTTTCCTTAGAAACGTTACTCGATTTAGAAGGAAATGTCTTAGAACACATAGTATTTCATAGCGACGCAATTTCCGTGTGAATTCGTCAATGTGTGGGTGTGAGGAATGCAGTAAAGAAGGATTAGTGGATCGGATATGAAATTGTCGTATCCCAAAAGAAAATCCTGTCGTTTCCATAGAAGCGTTACTCGATTTAGAAGGAAATGTCTTAGAACACATAGTATTTCATAGCGACGCAATTTCCGTGTAAATTCGTCAATGTGTGGGAGTGAGGGATGCGGTAAAGAAAGATTAGTGGATCGGAAATGTGATTGTCGTATCCCAAAAGAAAATCCTGTCGTTTCCATTGAAACGTTACTCGATTTAGAAGGAAATGTCTTAGAACACATAGTATTTCATAGCCACGCAATTTCCGAGTGAATTCGTCAATGTGTGGGAGAGAGGGATGCAGTAAAGAAGGATTAGTGGATCGGAAATGAGATTGTCGTATCCCAAAAGAAAATCCTGTCGTTTCCATAGAAACGTTACTCGATTTAGAAGGAGAAGTCATGGAACACATAGTATTTCATAGCGACGCAATTTCCGTGTGAATTCGTCAATGTGTGGGAGTGAGGGATGCAGTAAACAAGGATTAGTGGATCGGAAATGAGATTGTCGTATCCCAAAAGAACATCCTGTCGTTTCCAAAGAAACGTTACTCGATTTAGAAGGAAATGTCTTAGAACACATAGTATTTCATAGCGACGCAATTTCCGTGTGAATTCGTCAATGAGTGGGAGTGAGGGATGCAGTAAAGAAGGATTAGTGGATCGGAAATGAGATTGTCGTATCCCAAAAGAAAATCCTGTCGTTTCCATAGGAACGTTACTCGATTTAGAAGAAAATGTCTTCGAACACATAGTATTTCATACCGACGCAATTTCCTTTTGAATTCGTCAATGTGTGGGAGTGAGGAATGCAGTAAAGAAGGATTAGTGGATCGGAAATGAGATTGTCGTATCCCAAAAGAAAATCCTGTCGCTTCCATAGAAACGTTACTCGATTTAGAAGGAAATGTCTTAGAACACATAGTATTTCATAGCGACGCAATTTCCGTGTGAATTCGTCAATGAGTGGGAGTGAGGGATGCAGTAAAGAAGGATTAGTGGATCGGAAATGAGATTGTCGTATCCCACAAGAAAATCCTGTCGTTTCCATAGAAACGTTACTCGATTTAGAAGGAGCAGTCATAGAATCCATAGTATTTCATAGCGACGCAATTTCTGTGTTAATTCGTCAATGTGAGGGAGCTAGGGATGCAATAAAGAAGGAATAGTGCATCGAGAAGGAGATACTCGTATCCCAAAAGAAAATCCTGTCGTTTCCATTGAAACGTTACTCGATTTAGAAGGAAATGTCTTAGAACACATAGTATTTCATAGCGACGCAATATCCGTGTGAATTCGTCAATGTGTGGGAGTGAGGGATGCAGTAAAGATGGATTACTGGATCGGAAATGTGATTGTCGTATCCCAAAAGAAAATCCTGTCGTTTCCATAGAAACGTTACTCGATTTAGAAGGAGGAGTCATAGAACTAATAGTATTTCATAGCGCCGCAATTTCCGTTTGAATTCGTCAATGTGTGGGAGTGAGGGATGGAGTAAAGAAGGATTAGTGGTTCGGAAATGATATTGTCGTATTCCAAAAGAAAATCCTGTCGTTTAAATAGAAACGTTACTCGATTTAGCAGGAAATGTGCTAGAACACATAGTATTTCATAGCGACACATTTTTCCGTGTGAATTCGTCAATGTGTGGGATTGAGGGATGCAGTAAAGGATGATTAGTGGATCGGAAATGAGATTGTCGTATCCCAAAAGAAAATCCTGTCGTTTCCATAGAAACGTTACTCGATTTAGAAGGAGAAGTCATAGAACCCATAGTATTTCATAGCGACGCAATTTCCGTGTGAATTCGTCAATGTGTGGGAGTGAGGGATACAGTAAAGAAGGATTAGTGGATCGGAATTGAGATTGTCGTACCCCAAAAGGAAATCCTGTCGTTTCCGTAGAAACGTTACTCGATTTAGAAGGAAATGTCTTAAAACACATAGTATTTCATAGCGACGCAATTTCCGTGTGAATTCGTCAATGTGTGGGAGTGAGGGATGCAGTAAAGAAGGATTAGTGGATCGGAAATGAGATTGTCGTATCCCAAAAGAAAATCCTGTCGTTTCCATAGAAACGTTACTCGATTTAGAAGGAGCAGTCATAGAATCCATAGTATTTCATAGCGACGCAATTTCTGTGTTAATTCGTCAATGAGAGGGAGCTAGGGATGCAATAAAGAAGGAATAGTGCATCGAGAAGGAGATACTCGTATCCCAAAAGAAAATCCTGTCGTTTCCATAGAAACGTTACTCGATTTATAAGGAGAAGTCATAGAACCCATAGTTTTTCATAGCGATGCAATTTCCGTGTGAATTCGTCAATGAGTGGGAGTGAGGGATGCAGTAAAGAAGGATTAGAGGATCGGAAATGAGATTGTCGTATCCCAAAAGAAAATCCTGTCGTTTCCATAGAAATGTTACTCGATTTAGAAGGAGAAGTCATAGAACCAATAGTATTTCATAGCGACGCAATTTCCGTGTGAATTCGTCAATGTGTGGGAGTGAGGGATGCAGTAAAGAAGGATTAGTGCATCGGAAATGAGATTGTCGTATCCCAAAAGGAAATCCTGTCGTTTCCGTAGAAACGTTACTCGATTTAGAAGGAAATGTCTTAAAACACATAGTATTTCATAGCGACGCAATTTCCGTGTGTATTCATCAATGTGTGGGAGTGAGGGATGCAGTAAAGAAGGATTAGTGGATCGGAATTGAGATTGTCGTATCACAAAAGAAAATCCTGTCGTTTCCATAGAAACGTTACGCGATTTAGAAGGAAATGTCTTAGAACAAATAGTATTTCTTAGCGACGCCATTTCCGTCAGAATTCGTCAATGTGTGGGAGTTAGGGATGCAGTAAAGAAGGATTAGTGGATCGGAAATGAGATTGTCGTATCCCAAAAGAAAAGCCAGTCGTTTCCATAGAAACGATACTCGATTTAGATGGAGAAGTCTTAGAACACATAGTATTTCATAGCGACGCAATTTCCGTATGAATTCGTCAATGTGTGGGAGTCAGGGATGCAGTAAAGAAGGATTGGTTGATCGGAAATGAGGTTGTCGTATCCCAAAAGAAAATCCTGTCGTTTCCATAGAGACGTTTCTCGATTTAGAAGGAAATGTCTTAGAACACATAGTATTTCATAGCGACGCTATTTCCGTGTGAATTCGTCAATGTGTGGGAGTGAGGGATGCAGTAAAGAAGGATTAGTGGATTGGAAATGAGATTGTCGTATCCCAAAAGAAAATCCTGTCGTTTCCATAGAAACATTACTCGATTTAGAGGGAAATGTCTTAGAACACATAGTATTTCATAGCGACGCAATTTCCGTGTGAATTCGTTAATTTGTGGGAGTGAGGGATGCAGTAAAGAAGGATTAGTGGATCGGAAATGTGATTGTCGCATCCCAAGAGAAAATCCTGTCGTTTCCATAGAAACGTTTCTCGATTTAGAAGGAAATGTCTTAGAACACATAGTATATCATAGCGACGCAATTTCCGTGTAAATTCGTCAATGTGTGGGAGTGAGGGATGCAGTAAAGAAGGATTAGTGGATCGGAAATGAGATTGTCGTATCCCAAAAGAAAATCCTGTCCTTTCCATAGAAACGTTACTCGATTTAGAAGGAAAAGTCATAGAACACATAGTATTTCATAGCGACGCAATTTCCGTGTGAATTCGTCAATGTGTGGGAGTGAGGGATGCAGTAAAGAAGGATTAGTGGATCGGAAATGAGATTGTCGTATCCCAAAAGAACATCCTGTCGTTTCCATAGAAACGTTACTCGATTTAGAGGGAAATGTCTTAGAACACGTAGTATTTCATAGCGACGCAATTTCCGTGTGAATTCGTCAATGAGTGGTAGTGAGGGATGCAGTAAAGAAGGATTAGTGGATCGGAAATGAGATTGTCATATCCCAAAAGAAAATCCTGTCCTCTCCATAAAAACGTTACTCGATTTAGAAGGAAATGTCTTAGAACACATAGTATTTCACAGCGACGCAATTTCCGTGTGGATTCGTCAATGTGTGGGACTGAGGGATGCATTAAAGAAGGATTAGTGGATCGGAAATGTGAGTGCCGTATCCCAAAAGAAAATTCTGTCGTTTCCATAGAAACGTTACTCGATTTAGAAGGAAATGTCTTAGAACCCAAAGTATTTCATAGCGACGCAATTTCCGTGTGAATTCGTCAATGTGTGGAAGTGTGGGATGCAGTAATGAAGGATTAGTGGATCGGAAATGTGATTGTCGTATCCCAAAAGAATGTCCTGTCGTTTCCTTAGAAACGTTACTCGATTTAGAAGGAAATGTCTTAGAACACATAGTATTTCATAGCGACGCAATTTACGTGTGAATTCGTCAATGTGTGGGTGTGAGGAATGCAGTAAAGAAGGATTAGTGGATCGGATATGAAATTGTCGTATCCCAAAAGAAAATCCTGTCGTTTCCATAGAAGCGTTACTCGATTTAGAAGGAAATGTCTTAGAACACATAGTATTTCATAGCGACGCAATTTCCGTGTGAATTCGTCAATGTGTGGGAGTGAGGGATGCGGTAAAGAAAGATTAGTGGATCGGAAATGTGATTGTCGTATCCCAAAAGAAAATCCTGTCGTTTCCATTGAAACGTTACTCGATTTAGAAGGAAATGTCTTAGAACACATAGTATTTCATAGCCACGCAATTTCCGTGTGAATTCGTCAATGTGTGGGAGAGAGGGATGCAGAAAAGAAGGATTAGTGGATCGGAAATGAGATTGTCGTATCCCAAAAGAAAATCCTGTCGTTTCCATAGAAACGTTACTCGATTTAGAAGGAGAAGTCATGGAACACATAGTATTTCATAGCGACGCAATTTCCGTGTGAATTCGTCAATGTGTGGGAGTGAGGGATGCAGTAAACAAGGATTAGTGGATCGGAAATGAGATTGTCGTATCCCAAAAGAACATCCTGTCGTTTCCAAAGAAACGTTACTCGATTTAGAAGGAAATGTCTTAGAACACATAGTATTTCATAGCGACGCAATTTCCGTGTGAATTCGTCAATGAGTGGGAGTGAGGGATGCAGTAAAGAAGGATTAGTGGATCGGAAATGAGATTGTCGTATCCCAAAAGAAAATCCTGTCGTTTCCATAGAAACGTTACTCGATTTAGAAGAAAATGTCTTCGAACACATAGTATTTCATACTGACGCAATTTCCTTTTGAATTCGTCAATGTGTGGGAGTGAGGAATGCAGTAAAGAAGGATTAGTGGATCGGAAATGAGATTGTCGTATCCCAAAAGAAAATCCTGTCGCTTCCATAGAAACGTTACTCGATTTAGAAGGAAATGTCTTAGAACACATAGTATTTCATAGCGACGCAATTTCCGTGTGAATTCGTCAATGAGTGGGAGTGAGGGATGCAGTAAAGAAGGATTAATGGATCGGAAATGAGATTGTCGTATCCCAAAAGAAAATCCTGTCGTTTCCATAGAAACGTTACTCGATTTAGAAGGAAATGTCTTAGAACACATAGTATTTCATAGCGACGCAATATCCGTGTGAATTCGTCAATGTGTGGGAGTGAGGGATGCAGTAAAGAAGGATTAGTGGATCGGAAATGAGATTGTCGTATCCCAAAAGAAAATCCTGTCGTTTCCATAGAAACGTTACTCGATTTAGAAGGAAATGTCTTAGAACACATAGTATTTCATATCGACGCAATTTCCGTTTGAATTCGTCAATGTGTGGGAGTGAGGGATGCAGTAAAGAAGGATTAGTGGATCGGAAATGAGATTGTCGTATCCCAAAAGAAAATCCTGTCGTTTCCATAGAAACGTTACTCGATTTAGAAGGAGAAGTCATAGAACCCAGAACCCATAGTATTTCATAGCGACGCAATTTCCGTGTGAATTCGTCAATGAGTGGTAGTGAGGGAT
Source organism: Schistocerca piceifrons (assembly GCF_021461385.2). NCBI lineage: Eukaryota > Metazoa > Arthropoda > Insecta > Orthoptera > Acrididae > Schistocerca > Schistocerca piceifrons. The sequence continues at coordinate 4,945,752 of NW_025728287.1, forward strand.
GCAGTAAAGAAGGATTAGTGGATCGGAAATGAGATTGTCATATCCCAAAAGAAAATCCTGTCCTCCCCATAGAAACGTTACTCGATTTAGAAGGAAATGTCTTAGAACACATAGTATTTCACAGCGACGCAATTTCCGTGTGGATTCGTCAATGTGTGGGAGTGAGGGATGCATTAAAGAAGGATTAGTGGATCGGAAATGTGAGTGCCGTATCCCAAAAGAAAATTCTGTCGTTTCCATAGAAACGTTACTCGATTTAGAAGGAAATGTCTTAGAACCCAAAGTATTTCATAGCGACGCAATTTCCGTGTGAATTCGTCAATGTGTGGAAGTGAGGGATGCAGTAATGAAGGATTAGTGGATCGGAAATGTGATTGTCGTATCCCAAAAGAATGTCCTGTCGTTTCCTTAGAAACGTTACTCGATTTAGAAGGAAATGTCTTAGAACACATAGTATTTCATAGCGACGCAATTTCCGTGTGAATTCGTCAATGTGTGGGTGTGAGGAATGCAGTAAAGAAGGATTAGTGGATCGGATATGAAATTGTCGTATCCCAAAAGAAAATCCTGTCGTTTCCATAGAAGCGTTACTCGATTTAGAAGGAAATGTCTTAGAACACATAGTATTTCATAGCGACGCAATTTCCGTGTGAATTCGTCAATGTGTGGGAGTGAGGGATGCTGTAAAGAAAGATTAGTGGATCGGAAATGTGATTGTCGTATCCCAAAAGAACATCCTGTCGTTTCCATTGAAACGTTACTCGATTTAGAAGGAAATGTCTTAGAACACATAGTATTTCATAGCCACGCAATTTCCGTGTGAATTCGTCAATGTGTGGGAGAGAGGGATGCAGTAAAGAAGGATTAGTGGATCGGAAATGAGATTGTCGTATCCCAAAAGAAAATCCTGTCGTTTCCATAGAAACGTTACTCGATTTAGAAGGAGAAGTCATGGAACACATAGTATTTCATAGCGACGCAATTTCCGTGTGAATTCGTCAATGTGTGGGAGTGAGGGATGCAGTAAACAAGGATTAGTGGATCGGAAATGAGATTGTCGTATCCCAAAAGAACATCTTGTCGTTTCCAAAGAAACGTTACTCGATTTAGAAGGAAATGTCTTAGAACACATAGTATTTCATAGCGACGCAATTTCCGTGTGAATTCGTCAATGAGTGGGAGTGAGGGATGCAGTAAAGAAGGATTAGTGGATCGGAAATGAGATTGTCGTATCCCAAAAGAAAATCCTGTCGTTTCCATAGAAACGTTACTCGATTTAGAAGAAAATGTCTTCGAACACATAGTATTTCATACCGACGCAATTTCCTTTTGAATTCGTCAATGTGTGGGAGTGAGGAATGCAGTAAAGAAGGATTAGTGGATCGGAAATGAGATTGTCGTATCCCAAAAGAAAATCCTGTCGTTTCCATAGAAACGTTACTCGATTTAGAAGGAAATGTCTTAGAACACATAGTATTTCATAGCGACGCAATTTCCGTTTGAATTCGTCAATGTGTGGGAGTGAGGGATGCAGTAAAGAAGGATTAGTGGATCGGAAATGAGATTGTCGTATCCCAAAAGAAAATCCTGTCGTTTCCATAGAAACGTTACTCGATTTAGAAGGAGAAGTCATAGAACCCAGAACCCATAGTATTTCATAGCGACGCAATTTCCGTGTGAATTCGTCAATGAGTGGTAGTGAGGGATGCAGTAAAGAAGGTTTAGTGGATCGGAAATGAGATTGTCATATCCCAAAAGAAAATCCTGTCCTCTCCATAGAAACGTTACTCGATTTAGAAGGAAATGTCTTAGAACACATAGTATTTCACAGCGACGCTATTTCCGTGAGGATTCGTCAATGTGTGGGAGTGAGGGATGCATTAAAGAAGGATTAGTGGATCGGAAATGTGAGTGCCGTATCCCAAAAGAAAATTCTGTCGTTTCCATAGAAACGTTACTCGATTTAGAAGGAAATGTCTTAGAACCCAAAGTATTTCATAGCGACGCAATTTCCGTGTGAATTCGTCAATGTGTGGAAGTGAGGGATGCAGTAATGAAGGATTAGTGGATCGGAAATGTGATTGTCGTATCCCAAAAGAATGTCCTGTCGTTTCCTTAGAAACGTTACTCGATTTAGAAGGAAATGTCTTAGAACACATAGTATTTCATAGCGACGCAATTTCCGTGTGAATTCGTCAATGTGTGGGTGTGAGGAATGCAGTAAAGAAGGATTAGTGGATCGGATATGAAATTGTCGTATCCCAAAAGAAAATCCTGTCGTTTCCATAGAAGCGTTACTCGATTTAGAAGGAAATGTCTTAGAACACATAGTATTTCATAGCGACGCAATTTCCGTGTGAATTCGTCAATGTGTGGGAGTGAGGGATGCGGTAAAGAAAGATTAGTGGATCGGAAATGTGATTGTCGTATCCCAAAAGAAAATCCTGTCGTTTCCATTGAAACGTTACTCGATTTAGAAGGAAATGTCTTAGAACACATAGTATTTCATAGCCACGCAATTTCCGTGTGAATTCGTCAATGTGTGGGAGAGAGGGATGCAGTAAAGAAGGATTAGTGGATCGGAAATGAGATTGTCGTATCCCAAAAGAAAATCCTGTCGTTTCCATAGAAACGTTACTCGATTTAGAAGGAGAAGTCATGGAACACATAGTATTTCATAGCGACGCAATTTCCGTGTGAATTCGTCAATGTGTGGGAGTGAGGGATGCAGTAAACAAGGATTAGTGGATCGGAAATGAGATTGTCGTATCCCAAAAGAACATCTTGTCGTTTCCAAAGAAACGTTACTCGATTTAGAAGGAAATGTCTTAGAACACATAGTATTTCATAGCGACGCAATTTCCGTGTGAATTCGTCAATGAGTGGGAGTGAGGGATGCAGTAAAGAAGGATTAGTGGATCGGAAATGAGATTGTCGTATCCCAAAAGAAAATCCTGTCGTTTCCATAAAAACGTTACTCGATTTAGAAGAAAATGTCTTCGAACACATAGTATTTCATACCGACGCAATTTCCTTTTGAATTCGTCAATGTGTGGGAGTGAGGAATGCAGTAAAGAAGGATTAGTGGATCGGAAATGAGATTGTCGTATCCCAAAAGAAAATCCTGTCGCTTCCATAGAAACGTTACTCGATTTAGAAGGAAATGTCTTAGAACACATAGTATTTCATAGCGACGCAATTTCCGTGTGAATTCGTCAATGAGTGGGAGTGAGGGATGCAGTAAAGAAGGATTAATGGATCGGAAATGAGATTGTCGTATCCCAAAAGAAAATCCTGTCGTTTCCATAGAAACGTTACTCGATTTAGAAGGAAATGTCTTAGAACACATAGTATTTCATAGCGACGCAATATCCGTGTGAATTCGTCAATGTGTGGGAGTGAGGGATGCAGTAAAGAAGGATTAGTGGATCGGAAATGAGATTGTCGTATCCCAAAAGAAAATCCTGTCGTTTCCATAGAAACGTTACTCGATTTAGAAGGAAATGTCTTAGAACACATAGTATTTCATAGCGACGCAATTTCCGTTTGAATTCGTCAATGTGTGGGAGTGAGGGATGCAGTAAAGAAGGATTAGTGGATCGGAAATGAGATTGTCGTATCCCAAAAGAAAATCCTGTCGTTTCCATAGAAACGTTACTCGATTTAGAAGGAGAAGTCATAGAACCCAGAACCCATAGTATTTCATAGCGAAGCAATTTCCGTGTGAATTCGTCAATGAGTGGGAGTGAGGGACGCAGTAAAGAAGGATTAGTGGATCGGAAATGTGATTGTCGTATCCCAAAAGAAAATCCTGTCTTTTCCATAGAAACGTTACTCGATTTAGAAGGAAATGTCTTAGAGCACATAGTATTTCATAGCGACGCAATTTCCGTGTGAATTCGTCAATGAGTGGGAGTGAGGGATGCAGTAAAGAAGGATTAGTGGATCGGAAATGAGATTGTCGTATCCCAAAAGAAAATCCTGTAGTTTCCATAGAAACGTTACACGATTTAAAAGGAGAAATCATAGAACCAATAGTATTTCATAGCGACCCAATTTCTGTGTTAACCGTCAATGTGAGGGTGCTAGGGATGCAATAAAGAAGGAATAGTGCATCGAGAAGGAGATACTCGTATCGCAAAAGAAAAGCCAGTCGTTTCCATAGAAACGATACTCGATTTAGAAGGAGAAGTCTTAGAACACATAGTTTTTCATAGCGACGCAATTTCCGTGTGAACTCGTCAATGAGTGGGAGTGAGGCATGCAGTAAGGAAGGATTAGTGGATCGGAAATGTGATTGTCGTATCCCAAAAGAAAATCCTGTCGTTTCCATTGAAACGTTACTCGATTTAGAAGGAAATGTCTTAGAACACATAGTATCTGATAGCGACGCAATTTCCGTGTGAGTTCGTTAATATGTGGGAGTGAGGGATGCAGTAAAGAAGGATTAGTGGATCGAAAATGTGATTGTAGTATCCCAAAAAAAATCCTGTCGTTAATATAGAAACGTTACTCGATTTAGAAGGAAATGTCTTAGAACACATAGTATTTCATAGCGACGCAATATCCGTGTGAATTCGTCAATGTGTGGGAGTGAGGGATGCAGTAAAGAAGGATTAGTGGATCGGAAATGTGATTGTCGTATCCCAAAAGAAAATCCTGTCGTTTCCATAGAAACGTTACTCGATTTAGAAGGAGGAGTCATAGAACTAATAGTATTTCATAGCGACGCAATTTCCGTTTGAATTCGTCAATGTGTGGGAGTGAGGGATGCAGTAAAGAAGGATTAGTGGATCGGAAATGAGATTGTCGTATTCCAAAAGAAAATCCTGTCGTTTAAATAGAATCGTTACTCGATTTAGCAGGAAATGTCCTAGAACACATAGTATTTCATAGCGACGCATTTTTCCGTGTGATTTCGTTAATGTGTGGGAGTGAGGGATGCAGTAAAGGATGATTAGTGAATCGTAAATGAGATTGTCGTATCCCAAAAGAAAATCCTGTCGTTTCCATAGAAACGTTACTCGATTTAGAAGGAGAAGTCATAGAACCCATAGTATTTCATAGCGACGCAATTTCTGTGTTAATTCGCCAATGTGAGGGAGCTAGGGATGCAATAAAGAAGGAATAGTGCATCGAGAAGGAGATACTCGTATCGCAAAAGAAAATCCCGTCGTTTCCATAGAAACGTTACTCGATTTAGAAGGAGAAGTCATAGAATCCATAGTATTTCATAGCGACGCAATTTCCGTGTGAATTCGTCAATGTGTGGGAGTGAGGGATACAGTAAAGAAGGATTAGTGGATCGGAAATGTGATTGTCGTATCCCAAAAGGAAATCCTGTCGTTTCCGTAGAAACGTTACTCGATTTAGAAGGAAATGTCTTAAAACACATAGTATTTCATAGCGACGCAATTTCCGTGTGAATTCGTCAATGTGTGGGAGTGAGGGATGCAGTCAATAAGGATTAGTGGATCGGAATTGAGATTGTCGTATCACAAAAGAAAATTCTGTCGTTTCCATAGAAACGTTGCGCGATTTAGAAGGAAATGTCTTAGAACAAATAGTATTTCATAGCGACGCTATTTCCGTGTGAATTCGTCAATGTGTGGGAGTGAGGGATGCAGTATAGAAGGATTAGTCTATCGGAAATGAGATTGTCGTATCCCAAAAGAAAATCCTGTCGTTTCCATAGAAACGTTACTCGATTTAGAAGGAAATGTCTTAGAACACATAGTATTTCATAGCGACGATATTTCCGTGTGAATTCGTCAATGTGTGGGAGTGAGGGATGCAGTAAAGAAGGATTAGTGGATCGGAAATGTGATTGTCGCATCCCAAAAGAAAATCCTGTCGTTTCCATAGAAACGTTGCTCGAGTTAGAAGGAAATGTCTTAGAACACATAGTATTTCATAGCGACGCAATTTTCTTGTGAATTCGTCAATGTGTGGGAGTGAGGGATGCAGTAAAGAAGGATTAGTGGATCGGAAATGTGAGTGCCATATCCCAAAAGAAAATCATGTCGTTTCCATAGAAACGTCACTCGATTTAGAAGGAAATGTCATAGAACCCAAAGTATTTCATAGCGACGCAATTTCCGTGTGAATTCGTAATGTGTGGTAGTGAGGGATGCAGTAAAGTAGGATTAGTGGATCGGAAATGTGATTGTCGTATCCCAAAAGAATGTCCTGTCGTTTCCTTAGAAACGTTACTCGATTTAGAAGGAAATGTCTTAGAACACATAGTATTTCATAGCGACGCAATTTCCGTTTGAATTCGTCAATGTGTGGGAGTGAGGAATGCAGTAAAGAAGGATTAGTGGATCGGAAATGATATTGTCGTATCCCAAAAGAAAATCCTGTCGTTTCCATAGAAACGTTACTCGATTTAGAAGGAAATGTCTTAGAACACATAGTATTTCATAGCGACGCAATTTCCGTGTGAATTCGTCAATGTGTGGGAGTGAGGGATGCAGTAAAGCAGGATTAGTGGATCGGAAATGTGATTGTCGTAACCCAAAAGAAAATCCTGTCGTTTCCATAGAAACGTTACTCGATTTAGAAGGAAATGTCTTAGAACACATAGTATTTCATAGCGACGCAATTTCCGTTTGAATTCGTCAATGTGTGGGAGTGAGGAATGCAGTAAAGAAGGATTAGTGGATCGGAAATGAGATTGTCGTATCCCAAAAGAAAATCCTGTCGTTTCCATAGAAACGTTACTCGATTTAGGAGGAAATGTCTTAGAACACATAGTATTTGATAGCGACGCAATTTACGTGTGAATTCGTCAATGTGTGGGAGTGAGGGATGCAGTAAAGAAGGATTAGTGGATCGGAAATGTGATTGTCGTAACCCAAAAGAAAATCCTGTCGTTTACATAGAAACGTTACTCGATTTAGAAGGAAATGTCTTAGAACACATAGTATTTCATAGCGACGCTATTTCCGTGTGAATTCGTCAATGTGTGGGAGTGAGGGACGCAGTAAAGAAGGATTAGTGGATCGGAAATGAGATTGCCGTATCCCAAAAGAAAATCCTGTCGTTTCCATAGAAACGTTACTCGATTTAGAAGGAGAAGTCATAGAACACATAGTATTTCATAGCGACGCAATTTCCGTGTGAATTCGTCAATGTGTGGGAGTGAGGGTTGCAGTAAAGAAGGATTAGTGGATCGGAAATGTGATTGTCTTATCCCAAAAGAATGTCCTGTCGTTTCCTTACAAACGTTACTCGATTTAGAAGGAAATGTCTTAGAACACATAGTATTTCATAGCGACGCAATTTCCGTTTGAATTCGTCAATGTGTGGGAGTGAGGGATGCAGTAAAGATGGATTAGTGGATCGGAAATGAGATTGTCGTATCCCAAAAGAAAATCCTGTCGTTTCAATAGAAACGTTACTCGATTTAGAAGGAAGTGTCTTAGAACTCAAAGTATTTCATAGCGATGCAATTTCCGTGTGAATTCGTCAATGAGTGCGAGTGATGGATGCAGTAAAGAAGGATTAGTGGATCGGAAATGAGATTGTCGTATCCCAAAAGAAAATCCTGTCGTTTCCATAGAAACGTTACTCGATTTAGAACGAAATGTCTTAGAACACATAGTATTTCATAGCGACGCAATTTCCGTGTGAATTCGTCAATGTGTGGGAGTGAGGGATGCAGTAAGGAATGATTAGTGGATCGGAATTGAGATTGTCGTATCACAAAAGAAAATCCTGTCGTTTCCATAGAAACGTTACGCGATTTAGAAAAAATGGTTCCAATGGCTCTGAGCACTATGGGACTTAACATCTATGGTCATCAGTCCCCTGGAACTTAGAACTACTTAAACCTAACTAACCTAACGACAGTACACAACACCCAGCCATCACGAGGCAGAGAAAATCCCTGACCCCGCCGGGAATCGAACCTGGGAACCCGGGCGTGGGAAGCGAGAACGCTACTGCACGACCACGAGATGCGGGCGCGATTTAGAAGGAAATGTCTTAGAACACATAGTATTTCATAGCGACGCAATTTCCGTGAGAATTCGTCCATGTGTGGGAGTGAGGGATACAGTAAAGAAGGATTAGTGGATCAGAAATGAGATTGTCGTATCCCAAAAGAAAAGCCAGTCGTTTCCATAGAAACGATACTCGATTTAGAAGGAGAAGTCTTAGAATACATAGTATTTCATAGCGACGCAATTTCCGTGTGAATTCATCAATGTATGGGAGTGAGGGATGCAGTAAAGAAGGATTAGTGGATCGGAAATGAGATTGTCGTATCCCAAAAGAAAATCCTGTCGTCTCCATAGAGACGTTACACGATTTAGAAGGAAAAGTCTTAGAACACATAGTATCTCATAGCGACGCTATTTCCGTGTGAATTCGTCAATGAGTGGGAGTGAGGGATGCAGTGAAGAAGGATTAGTGGATCGGAAATGTGAGTGCCGTATCCCAAAAGAAAATCCTGTCGTTTCCATAGAAACGTTACTCGATTTAGAAGGAAATGTCTTAGAACACATAGTATTTCATAGCGACGCAATTTCCGTGTGAATTCGTCAATGTGTGGGAGTGAGGGATGCAGTAAAGAAGGATTAGTGGATCCGAAATGTGAGTGCCGTATCCCAAAAGAAAATCATGTCGTTTCCATAGAAACGTCACTCGATTTAGAAGGAAATGTCATAGAACCCAAAGTATTTCATAGCGACGCAATTTCCGTGTGAATTCGTAATGTGTGGGAGTGAGGGATGCAGTAAAGTAGGATTAGTGGATCGGAAATGTGATTGTCGTATCCCAAAAGAATGTCCTGTCGTTTCCTTAGAAACGTTACTCGATTTAGAAGGAAATGTCTTAGAACACATAGTATTTCATAGCGACGCAATTTCCGTTTGAATTCGTCAATGTGTGGGAGTGAGGAATGCAGTAAAGAAGGATTAGTGGATCGGAAATGATATTGTCGTATCCCAAAAGAAAATCCTGTCGTTTCCATAGAAACGTTACTCGATTTAGAAGGAAATGTCTTAGAACACATAGTATTTCATAGCGACGCAATTTCCGTGTGAATTCGTCAATGTGTGGGAGTGAGGGATGCAGTAAAGCAGGATTAGTGGATCGGAAATGTGATTGTCGTAACCCAAAAGAAAATCCTGTCGTTTCCATAGAAACGTTACTCGATTTAGAAGGAAATGTCTTAGAACACATACTATTTCATAGCGACGCAATTTCCGTTTGAATTCGTCAATGTGTGGGAGTGAGGAATGCAGTAAAGAAGGATTAGTGGATCGGAAATGAGATTGTCGTATCCCAAAAGAAAATCCTGTCGTTTCCATAGAAACGTTACTCGATTTAGGAGGAAATGTCTTAGAACACATAGTATTTCATAGCGACGCAATTTACGTGTGAATTCGTCAATGTGTGGGAGTGAGGGATGCAGTAAAGAAGGATTAGTGGATCGGAAATGTGATTGTCGTAACCCAGAAGAAAATCCTGTCGTTTACATAGAAACGTTACTCGATTTAGAAGGAAATGTCTTAGAACACATAGTATTTCATAGCGACGCAATTTCCGTGTGAATTCGTCAATGTGTGGGAGTGAGGGACGCAGTAAAGAAGGATTAGTGGATCGGAAATGAGATTGCCGTATCCCAAAAGAAAATATTGTCGTTTCCATAGAAACGTTACTCGATTTAGAAGGAGAAGTCATAGAACACATAGTATTTCATAGCGACGCAATTTCCGTGTGAATTCGTCAATGTGTGGGAGTGAGGGTTGCAGTAAAGAAGGATTAGTGGATCGGAAATGTGATTGTCTTATCCCAAAAGAATGTCCTGTCGTTTCCTTACAAACGTTACTCGATTTAGAAGGAAATGTCTTAGAACACATAGTATTTCATAGCGACGCAATTTCCGTTTGAATTCGTCAATGTGTGGGAGTGAGGGATGCAGTAAAGATGGATTAGTGGATCGGAAATGAGATTGTCGTATCCCAAAAGAAAATCCTGTCGTTTCAATAGAAACGTTACCCGATTTAGAAGGAAGTGTCTTAGAACTCAAAGTATTTCATATCGATGCAATTTCCGTGTGAATTCGTCAATGAGTGCGAGTGATGGATGCAGTAAAGAAGGATTAGTGGATCGGAAATGAGATTGTCGTATCCCAAAAGAAAATCCTGTCGTTTCCATAGAAACGTTACTCGATTTAGAACGAAATGTCTTAGAACACATAGTATTTCATAGCGACGCAATTTCCGTGTGAATTCGTCAATGTGTGGGAGTGAGGGATGCAGTAAGGAATGATTAGTGGATCGGAATTGAGATTGTCGTATCACAAAAGAAAATCCTGTCGTTTCCATAGAAACGTTACGCGATTTAGAAAAAATGGTTCCAATGGCTCTGAGCACTATGGGACTTAACATCTATGGTCATCAGTCCCCTGGAACTTAGAACTACTTAAACCTAACTAACCTAACGACAGTACACAACACCCAGCCATCACGAGGCAGAGAAAATCCCTGACCCCGCCGGGAATCGAACCTGGGAACCCGGGCGTGGGAAGCAAGAACGCTACCGCACGACCACGAGATGCGGGCGCGATTTAGAAGGAAATGTCTTAGAACACATAGTATTTCATAGCGACGCAATTTCCGTGAGAATTCGTCCATGTGTGGGAGTGAGGGATACAGTAAAGAAGGATTAGTGGATCAGAAATGAGATTGTCGTATCCCAAAAGAAAAGCCAGTCGTTTCCATAGAAACGATACTCGATTTAGAAGGAGAAGTCTTAGAATACATAGTATTTCATAGCGACGCAATTTCCGTGTGAATTCATCAATGTGTGGGAGTGAGGGATGCAGTAAAGAAGGATTAGTGGATCGGAAATGAGATTGTCGTATCCCAAAAGAAAATCCTGTCGTTTCCATAGAGACGTTACACGATTTAGAAGGAAAAGTCTTAGAACACATAGTATCTCATAGCGACGCTATTTCCATGTGAATTCGTCAATGAGTGGGAGTGAGGGATGCAGTGAAGAAGGATTAGTGGATCGGAAATGTGAGTGCCGTATCCCAAAAGAAAATCCTGTCGTTTCCATAGAAACGTTACTCGATTTAGAAGGAAATGTCTTAGAACACATAGTATTTCATAGCGACGCAATTTCCGTGTGAATTCGTCAATGTGTGGGAGTGAGGGATGCAGTAAAGAAGGATTAGTGGATCCGAAATGTGAGTGCCGTATCCCAAAAGAAAATCCTGTCGTTTCCATAGAAACGTTACTCGATTTAGAAGGAAATGTCTTTGAACCCAAAGTATATCATAGCGACGCAATTTCCGTGTGAATTCGTCAATGTGTGGGAGTGAGGGATGCAGTAAAGAAGGATTAGTGGATCGGAAATGTGATTGTCGTATCCCAAAAGAAAATCCTGTCGTTTCCATAGAAACGTTACTCGATTTAGAAGGAAATGTCTTAGAACACATAGTATTTCATAGCGACGCAATTTCCGTGTGAATTCGTCAATGTGTGGGAGTGAGGGATGCAGTAAAGAAGGATTAGTGGATCGGAAATGTGAGTGCCGTATCCCAAAAGAAAATCCTGTCATTTCCATAGAAACGTTACTCGATTTAGAAGGAAATGTCTTCGAACCCAAAGTATTTCATAGCGACGCAATTTCCGTGTGAATTCGTCAATGTGTGGGAGTGAGGGATGCAGTAAAGAAGGATTAGTGGATCGGAAATGTGAATGTCGTATCCCAAAAGAATGTCCTGTCGTTTCCTTAGAAACGTTACTCGATTTAGAAGGAAATGTCTTAGACACATAGTATTTCATAGCGACGCAATTTCCGTGTGAATTCGTCAATGTGTGGGAGCAAGGGATGCAGTAAAGAAGGATTAGTGGATCGGAAATGTGAGTGCCGTATCCCAAAAGAAAATCCTGTCGTTTCCATAGAAACGTTACTCGATTTAGAAGGAAATGTCTTAGAACCCAAAGTATTTCATAGCGACGCAATTTCCGTGTGAATTCGTCAATGTGTGGGAGTGAGGGATGCAGTAAAGAAGGATTAGTGGATCGGAAATGTGATTGTCGTATCCCAAAAGAATGTCCTGTCGTTTCCTTAGAAACGTTACTCGATTTAGAAGGAAATGTCTTAGAAAACATAGTATTTCATAGCGACGCAATTTCCGTGTGAATTCGTCAATGTGTGGGAGTGAGGGATGCAGTAAAGAAGGATTAGTGGATCAGAAATGAGATTGCCGTATCCCAAAAGCAAATCTTGTCGTTTCCATAGAAACGTTACTCGATTTAGAAGGAAATGTCTTAGAACACATAGTATTTCATAGCGACGCAATTTCCGTGTGAATTCGTCAATGTGTGGGAGTGAGGGATGCAGTAAAGAAAGATTAGTGGATCGGAAATGTGATTGTCGTATCCCAAAAGAAAATCCTGTCGTTTCCATAGAAACGTTACTCGATTTAGAAGGAAATGTCTTAGAACACATAGTATTTCATAGCGACGCAATTTCCGTGTGAATTCGTCAATGAGTGGGAGTGAGGGATGCAGTAAAGAAGGATTAGTGGATCGGAAATGAGATTGTCGTATCCCAAAGGAAAATCCTGTCGTTTCCATAGAAACGTTACTCGATTTAGAAGGAGAAGTCATAGAACACATAGTATTTCATAGCGACGCAACTTCCGCGTGAATTCGTCAATGTGTGGGAGTGAGGGATGCAGTAAACAAGGATTAGTTGATCGGAAATGAGATTGTCGTATCCCAAAAGAACATCCTGTCGTTTCCATAGAAACGTTACTCGATTTAGAAGGAAATGTCTTAGAACACATAGTATTTCATAGCGACGCAATTTCCGTGTGAATTCGTCAATGAGTGGGAGTGAGGGATGCAGTAAAGAAGGATTAGTGGATCGGAAATGAGATTGTCGTATCCCAAAAGAAAATCCTGTCGTTTCCATAGAAACGTTACTCGATTTAGAAGGAAATGTCTTAGAACACATAGTATTTCATAGCGACGCAATTTCCGATTGAATTCGTCAATGTGTGGGAGTGAGGAATGCAGTAAAGAAGGATTAGTGGATCGGAAATGAGATTGTCGTATCCCAAAAGAAAATCCTGTCGTTTCCATAGAAACGTTACTCGATTTAGAAGGAAATGTCTTAGAACACATAGTATTTCATAGCGACGCAATTTCCGTGTGAATTCGTCAATGTGTGGGAGTGAGGGATGCAGTAAAGAAGGATTAGTGGATCGGAAATGTGATTGTCGTAACCCAAAAGAAAATCCTGTCGTTTCCATAGAAACGTTACTCGATTTAGAAGGAAATGTCTTAGAACACATGGTATTTCATAGCGACGCAATATCCGTTTGAATTCGTCAATGTGTGGGAGTGAGGAATGCAGTAAAGAAGGATTAGTGGATCGGAAATGAGATTGTCGTATCCCAAAAGAAAATCCTGTCGTTCCCATAGAAACGTTACTCGATTTAGAAGGAAATGTCTTAGAACACGTAGTACTTCATAGCGACGCAATTTCCGTGTGAATTCGTCAATGTGTGGGAGTGAGGGACGCAGTAAAGAAGGATTAGTGGATCGGAAATGAGATTGTCGTATCCCAAAAGAAAATCCTGTCGTTTCCATAGAAACGTTACTCGATTTAGAAGCAGTAGTCATAGAACACATAGTATTTCATAGCGACGCAATTTCCGTGTGAATTCGTCAATGTGTGGGAGTGAGGGTTGCAGTAAAGAAGGATTAGTGGATCGGAAATGTGATTGTCGTATCCCAAAAGAATGTCGTGTCGTTTCCTTAGGAACGTTACTCGATTTAGAAGGAAATATCTTAGAACACATAGTATTTCATAGCGACGCAATTTCCATTTGAATTCGTCAATGTGTGGGAGTGAGGGATGCAGTAAAGAAGGATTAGTGGATCAGAAATGAGATTGTCGTATCCCAAAAGAAAATCCTGTCGTTTCCATAGAAACGTTACTCGATTTAGAAGGAGAAGTCATAGAACCCATAGTATTTCATAGCGACGCAATTTCCGTGTTAATTCGTCAATGAGTGGGAGTGAGGGATGCAGTAAAGAAGGATTAGTGGATCGGAAATGTGATTGTCGTATCCCAAAAGAAAATCCTGTCGTTTCCATTGAAACGTTACTCGATTTAGAAGGAAATGTCTTAGAACACATAGTATTTCATAGCGACGCAATTTCCGTGTGAATTCGTCAATGTGTGGGAGTGAGGGATGCAGTAAAGAAGGATTAGTGGATCCGAAATGTGAGTGCCGTATCCAAAAAGAAAATCCTGTCGTTTCCATAGGAACGTTACTCGATTTAGAAGGAAATGTCTTAGAACCCAATGCATTTCATAGCGACGCAACTTCCGTGTGAATTCGTCAATGTGTGGGAGTGAGGGATGCAGTAAAGAAGGATTAGTGGATCGGAAATGTGATTGTCGTATCCCAAAAGAATGTCCTGTCGTTTCCTTAGAAACGTTACTCGATTTAGAAGAAGAAGTCATAGAACCCATAGTATTTCATAGCGACGCAATTTCCGTGTGAATTCGTCAATGTGAGGGTGCTAGGGATGCAATAAAGAAGGAATAGTGCATCGAGAAGGAGATACTCGTATCGCAAAAGAAAAGCCAGTCGTTTCCATAGAAACGATACTCGATTTAGAAGGAGAAGTCTTAGAACACATAGTATTTCATAGCGACGCAATTTCCGTGTGAACTCGTCAATGAGTGGGAGTGAGGGATGCAGTAAAGAAGGATTAGTGGATCGGAAATGTGATTGTCGCATCCCAAAAGAAAATCCTGTCGTTTCCATTAAATCGTTACTCGATTTAGAAGGAAATGTCTTAGAACACATAGTATTTGATAGCGACGCAATTTCCGTAATTCGTCAATGTGTGGGAGTGAGGGATGCAGTAAAGAAGGCTCAGTGGATCGGAAATGTGATTGTCGTATCCCAAAAGAAAATCCTGTCGTTTCCATAGAAACGTTACTCGATTTAGAAGGAAATGACTTTGAACACAATGTATTTCATTGCGACGCAATATCCGTGTGAGTTCGTCAATGTGTGGGAGTGAGGGATGCAGTAAAGAAGGATTAGTGGATCGGAAATGTGATTGTCGTATCCCAAAAGAAAATCCTGTCGTTTCCATAGAAACGTTACTCTATTTAGAAGGAGAAGTAATAGAACCCATAGTGTATTATAGCGATGCAATTTCCGCGTGAATTCGTAATGCGTGTGGGAGTGAGAGATGCAGTAAACAACGATTAGTGGATAGGAAATGTGATTGTCGTATCCCAAAAGAAAATTCTGTCGTTTCCATAGAAACGTTACTCGATTTAGAAGGAAATGTCTTAGAACACATAGTATTTCATAGCGACGCAATTTTCGTGTGAAATCGTCAATGAGTGGGAGTGAGGGATGCAGTAAAGAAGGATTAGTGGATCGGAAATGAGATTGTCGTATCACAAAAGAAAATCCTATCGTTTCCACAGAAACGATGCTCGATTTAGAAGGAGAAGTCATAGAACACATAGTATTTCATAAGGACGCAATTTCCGTGTTAATTCGTCAATGTGAAGGAGCTAGGGATACAATAAAGAAGGAATAGTGCAGCGAGAAGGAGATACTTGTATCGCAAAAGAAAAGCCAGCCGTTTCCATAGGAACGACTCTCGATTTAGAAGGAAATGTCTTAGAACAGATAGTATTTCTTAGCGACGCAATATCCGTGTGAATTCGTCAATGTGTGGGAGTGAGGGATGCAGTAAAGAAGGATTAGTGGATCGGATATGTGATTGTCGTTTTACAAAAGAAAATCCTGTCGTTTCCATAGAAACGTGACTCGATTTAGAAGGAGAAGTCATAGAACCCATAGTGATTCATAGCGATGCAATTTCCGCGTGAATTCGTCAATGAGTGGGAATGAGGGATGCAGTAAAGAAGGATTAGTGGATCGGAAATGAGTTTGTCGTATTCCAAAAGAAAAGCAAGTCGTTTCCATAGAAACGATACTCGATTTAGAAGGAGAAGTTATAGAACCCATTGTGTTTCATAGCAATGCAATTTCCGTGTGAATTCGTCAATGAGTGGGAGTGAGGGATGCAGTAATGAACGATTAGTGGATCGGAAATGAGATTGTCGTATCCCAAAAGAAAATCCTGTTGTTTCCATAGAAACGTTACTCGCTTTTGAGGAAATGTCTTAGAACACATAGTATTTCATAGCGACGCAATTTCCGTGTGAATTCGTCAATGTGTGTGAGTGAGGGATGCAGTAAAGAAGGATTAGTGGATCGGAAATGAGTTTGTCGTATTCCAAAAGAAAAGCAAGTCGTTTCCATAGAAACGATACTCGATTTAGAAGGAGAAGTCATAGAACCCATAGTATTTCATTGCGACGCAATTGCTGTGTTAATTCGTCAATGTGTGGGAGTGAGGGATGCAGTAAAGGAGGATTAGTGGATCGGAAATGTGATTGTCGTATCCCAAAAGAAAATCCTGTCGTTTCCATAGAAACGTTACTCGATTTAGAAGGAGAAGTCATAGAACACATAGTATTTCATAGCGAGGCAATTTCCGTGTGAATTCGTCAATGTGTGGGAGTGAGGGATGCAGTAAAGAAGGATTAGTGGATCGGAAATAAGATTGTCCTATCCCAAAAGAAAATCCTGTCGTTTCCATAGAAACGTTACTCGATTTAAAAGGAAATGCCTTAGAACACATAGTATTTCATAGCGACGCAATTTCCGTGTGAATTCGTCTATGTGTGGGAGTGAGGGATGCAGTAAAGAAGGATTAGTGGGTCGGAAATGTGATTGTCGTATCCCAAAAGAAAATCCTGTCGTTTCCATAGAAACGTACTCGATTTAGGAGGAAATGTCTTAGAACACATAGTATTTCATAGCGATGCAATTTCCGTGTGAATTCGTCAATGAGTGGTAGTGAGGGATGCAGTAAAGAAGGATTAGTGGATCGGAAATGAGATTGTCGTACCCCAAAAGAAAATATTGTCGTTTCCATAGAAACGTTATTCGATTTAGAAGAAGTTGTCATAGAACCCATAGTGTTTCATAGCGACGCAATTTCCGTGTGAATTCGTCAATGAGTGGGACTGAGGGATGCAGTTAAGAAGGATTAGTGGATCGGAAATGTGATTGTCGTATCCCAAAAGAAAATCCTGTCGTTTCCATAGAAACGTACTCGATTTAGGAGGAAATGTCTTAGAACACATAGTATTTCATAGCGACGCAATTTCCGTGTGTATTCGTCAATGAGTGGAAGTGAGGGATGCAGTAAAGAATTATTAGTGGATCGGAAATGTGATTGTCGTATCGCAGAAGAAAAGCCAGTCGTTTCCATAGAAACGATACTTGATTTAGAAGGAGAAGTCATAGAACCCATGGTATTTAATTGCGACGCAATTGCTGTGTTAATTCGTCAATGTGTGGGAGTGAGGGATGCAGTAAAGAAGGATTAGTGGATCGGAAATGTGATTGTCGTATCTCAAAAGAAAATCTGTCTTTTCCATAGAAACGTTACTCGATATAGAAGGAAATGTCTTAGAACACATAGTATTTCATAGCGACGCAATTTTCGTGTGAATTCGTCAATGTGTGGGAGCGAGGGATGCAGTAAAGAAGGATTAATGGATCCGAAATGTGATTGTCGTATCCCAAAAGAAAATCCTGTACTTTCCATACAAACGTTACTCGATTTAGAAGGAAATGTCTAAGAACGCATAGTATTTCATACCGACGCAATTTCCGTGTGAATTCGTCAATGAGTGGGAGTGAGGGATGCAGTAAAAAAGGATTAGTAGATCGGAAATGTGATTGTCGTATCCCAAAAGAGAATCCTGTCGTTTCCTTATAAACGTTACTCGATGTAGATGTAAATGTCTTAGAACCCATAGTATTTCATAACGACGCAATTTCCGTGTGAATTCGTCAATGAGTGGGAGTGAGGGATGCAGTAAAGAAGGATTAGTGGATCGGAAATGAGATTGTCGTATCCCAAAGGAAAATCCTGTCGTTTCCATAGAGACGTTACTCGATTTAGAAGGAGAAGTCATAGAACCCATAGAATTTCATAGCGACTCAATTTCTGTGTTAATTCGCCAAAGTGAGGGAGCAAGGAATGCAATAAAGAAGGAATAGTGCATCGAGAAGGAGATATTCGTATCGCAAAAGAAAAGCCAGTCGTTTCCATAGAAACGATACTCGATTTAGAAGGAAATGTCTTAGAACGCATAGTATTTCATAGCGACGCAATTTCCGTGTGAATTCGTCAATGTGTGGGAGTGAAGGATGCAGTAAAGAGGGATTAGTGGATCGGAAATGTGATTGTCGTATCCCAAAAGAAAATCCTGTCGTTTCCATAGAAAAGTTACTCGATTTAAAAGGAAATGTCGTAGAACACAAAGTATTTCATAGCGACGCAATTTCCGTGTGAATTCGTCAATGTGTGGGAGTGAGGGATGCAGTAAAGAAGGATTAGTGGATCCGAAATGTGATTCTCGTATCCCAAAAGAAAATTTTGTCGTTTCCATAGAAACGTTACTCGGTTTAGAAGGAGAAGTCATAGAACCCATAGTATTTCATAGCGACGCAATTTCTGTGTGAATTCGTCAATGAGTGGGAGTGAGGGATGCAGTAAAAAAGGATTAGTGGATCGGAAATGTGATTATCGTATCCCAAAAGAAAATCCTGTCGTTTCCATAGAAACGATACTCGAATTAGTAGGAGAAGTCTTAGAACACATAGTATTTCATAGCGACGCAATTTCCGTGTGAATTCGTAAACGAGTGGGAGTGAGGGATGCAGTAAAGGAGGATTAGTGGATCGGAAATGAGATTGTCGTATCCCAAAAGAGAATCCTGTCGTTTCCATAGAAACGATACTCGATTTAGAAGGAGAAGTCATAGAACACATAGTATTTCATAGCGACTCAATTTCCGATTGAATTCGTCAATGAGTGGGAGTGAGGGATGCAGTAAAGAAGGATTAGTGGATCGGTAATGTGATTGTCGTATCCCAAAAGAAAATCCTGTCGTTTCCATAGAAACGTTACTCGATTTAGAAGGAGAAGTCATAGAACACATAGTATTTCATAGCGACGCAATTTCCGTGTTAATTCGTCAATGTGAGTGATCTAGCAATGCAATATAGAAGGAATAGTCCATCGAGAAGGAGATACTCGTATCGGAAAAGAAAAGCCAGTCGTTTCCATAGTAACGATACTCGATTTAGAAGGAGAAGTCTTAGAACACATATTATTTCATAGCGACGCAATTTCCGTGTGAATTCGTCAATGTGTGGGAGTGAGGGATGCAGTAAAGAAGGATTAGTGGATCGGAAATGTGATTGTCGTAACCCAAAAGAAAATCCTGTCGTTTCCATAGAAACGTTACTCGATTTAGAAGGAAATTTCTTAGAACACATAGTATTTCATAGCGACGCAATTTCCGTGTGAATTCGTCAATGAGTGGGAGTGAGGGATGCAGTAAAGAAGGATTAGTGGATCGGAAATGAGATTGTCGTACCCCAAAAGAAAATATTCTCGTTTCCATAGAAACGTTATTCGATTTAGAAGAAGTAGTCATAGAACCCATAGTGTTTCATAGCGACGCAATTTCCGTGTGAATTCGTCAATGAGTGGGAGTGAGGGATGCAGTTAAGAAGGATTAGTGGATCGGAAATGTGATTGTCGTATCCCAAAAGAAAATCCTGTCGTTTCCATAGAAACGTACTCGATTTAGGAGGAAATGTCTTAGAACACATAGTATTTCATAGCGACGCAATTTCCGTGTGTATTCGTCAATGAGTGGGAGTGAGGGATGCAGTAAAGAAGTATTAGTGGATCGGAAATGTGATTGTCGTATCGCAGAAGAAAAGCCAGTCGTTTCCATAGAAACGATACTTGATTTAGAAGGAGAAGTCATAGAACCCATGGTATTTTATTGCGACGCAATTGCTGTGTTAATTCGTCAATGTGTGGGAGTGAGGGATGCAGTAAAGAAGGATTAGTGGATCGGAAATGTGATTGTCGTATCACAAAAGAAAATCTGTCTTTTCCATAGAAACGTTACTCGATATAGAAGGAAATGTCTTAGAACACATAGTATTTCATAGCGACGCAATTTTCGTGTGAATTCGTCAATGTGTGGGAGCGAGGGATGCAGTAAAGAAGGATTAATGGATCCGAAATGTGATTGTCGTATCCCAAAAGAAAATCCTGTCGTTTCCATACAAACGTTACTCGATTTAGAAGGAAATGTCTTAGAACACATAGTATTTCATAGCGACGCAATTTCCGTGTGAAGTCGTCAATGAGTTTGAGTGAGGGATGCAGTAAAGAAGGATTAGTTGGATCGGAAATGAGATTGTCGTATCCCTAAAGAAAATCCTGTCGTTTCCATAGAAACGATACTCGATTTAGAAGGAGAAGTCATAGGACCCATTGTATTTCATAGCGACGCAATTTCCGTGTGAATTCGACAAAGAGTGGGAGTGAGGGATGCGGTAAAGAAGGAGTAGTGGATCGGACATGTGATTGTCGTATCCCAAAAGAAAATCCTGTCGTTTCCATAGAAACGTTACTCGATATAGAAGGAAATGTCTTAGACCAAATAGTATTTCATAGCGACGCAAATTTTCGTGTGAATTCGTCAATGTGTGGGAGCGAGGGATGCAGTAAAGAAGGATTAATGGATCCGAAATGTGATTGTCGTATACCAAAAGAAAATCCTGTCGTTTCAATAGAAACGTTACTCGATTTAGAAGGAAATGTCTTAGAACACATAGTATTTCATAGCGACGCAATTTCCGTGTGAAGTCGTCAATGAGTTTGAGTGAGGGATGCAGTAAAGAAGGATTAGTGAATCGGAAATGAGATTGTCGTATCCCAAAAGAAAATCCTGTCGTTTCCATAGAAACGTTACTCGATTTAGAAGGAGAAATCATAGAACTCATAGCATTTCATAGCGACTCAATTTCTGTGTTAATTCGTCAATGTGAAGGAGCTAGGGACGCAATAAAGAAGGAATAGTGCATCGAGAAGGAGATGCTCGTATCGCAAAAGAAAAGCCCGTCGTTTCCATAGAAACGTTACTCGATTTAGAAGGAGAAGTCATAGAACCCATAGTATTTCATTGCGACGCAATTGCTGTGTTAATTCGTCAATGTGTGGGAGTGAGGGATGCAATAAAGATGGATTAGTGGATCGGAAATGAGATTGTCGTATCCCAAAAGATAATCCTGTCGATTCCATAGAAACGTTACTCGATTTAGAAGGAGAAATCATAGAACCCATAGTATTTCATAGCGACGCAATTTCCGTGTGAATTCGTCAATGTGTGGGAGTGAGGGATGCAGTAAAGAAGGATTAGTGGATCGGAAATGAGATTGTCGTTCCCCAAAAGAGAATCCTGTCGTTTCCATAGAAACGTTACTCGATTTAGAAGGAAATGTCTTAGAACACATAGTATTTCATAGCGACGCATTTTCCATGTGAATTCGTCAATGTGTGGGAGTGAGGGATGCAGTAAAGAAGGATTAGTGGATCGGAAATGAGATTGTCGTATCCCAAAAGAAAATCCTGTCGTTTCAATAGAAACGTTACTCGATTTGGAAGGAGAAGTCATAGAACACATAGTATTTCATAGCGACGCAATTTCCGTGTGAATTCGTCAATGTGTGGGAGTGAGGGATGCAGTAAAGACGAATTAGTGGATCGAGAAGGAGATACTCGTATCCCAAAAGAAAATCCTGTCGTTTCCATAGACGCGTTACTCGATTTAGAAGGAGAAGTCATAGAACCCATGGTATTTCATAGCGACTCAATTTGTGTGTTAATTCGTCAATGTGAGGGAGCTAGGGATGCAATAAAGAAGGAATAGTGCGTCGAGAAGGAGATACTCGTATCGCAAAAGAAAAGCCAATCGTTTTTCATAGAAACGATACTCGATTTAGAAGGAGAAGTCTTAGAACACATAGTATTTCATAGCGACGCAATTTCCGTGTGAATTCGTCAATGAGTGGGAGTGAGGGATGCAGTAAAGAAGGATTAGTATATCGGAAATGTGATTGTCGTATCCCAAAAGAAATTCCTTTCGAATCCATAGAAACGTTACTCGATTTAGAAGGAAATGTCTTAGAACACATAGTATTTCATAGCGACCCAATTTCCGTGTGAATTTGTCTATGTGTGGGAGTGAGGGATGCAGTAACGAAGGATTAGTGGATCGGATACGTGATTGTCGTATCCCAAAAGAAATTCCTGTCGTTTCCATAGAAACGTTACTCGATTTAGAAGGAAATGTCTTAGAACACATAGTATTTCATAGCGACCCAATTTCCGTGTGAATTTGTCTATGTGTGGGAGTGAGGGATGCAGTAACGAAGGATTAGTGGATCGGATACGTGATTGTCGTATCCCAAAAGAAATTCCTGTCGTTTCCATAGAAACGTTACTCGATTTGGAAGGAGAAGTCATAGAACCAATAGTATTTCCTAGCGACGCAATTTCCGTGTGAATTCGTCAATGTGTGGGAGTGAGGGATGCAGTAAAGAAGGATTAGTGGATCGGAAATGTGATTGTCGTATCCCAAAAGAAAATCCTTTCGTTTCCATAGAAACGTTACTCGATTTAGAAGGAGAAGTCATAGAACCCATAGTATTTCATAGCGACGCAATTTCCGTGTGAATTCGTCAATGAGTGGGAGTGAGGGATGCAGTAAAAAAGGATTAGTGGATCGGAAATGTGATTATCGTATCCCAAAAGAAAATCCTGTCGTTTCCATAGAAACGATACTCGAATTAGAAGGAGAAGTCTTAGAACACATAGTATTTCATAGCGACGCAATTTCCGTGTGAATTCGTAAACGAGTGGGAGTGAGGGATGCAGTAAAGGAGGATTAGTGGATCGGAAATGAGATTGTCGTATCCCAAAAGAGAATCCTGATGTTTCCATAGAAACGATACTCGATTTAGAAGGAGAAGTCATAGAACACATAGTATTTCATAGCGACGCAATTTCCGATTGAATTCGTCAATGAGTGGGAGTGCGGGATGCAGTAAAGAAGGATTAGTGGATCGGAGATGTGATTGTCGTATCCCAAAAGAAAATCCTGTCGTTTCCATAGAAACGTTACTCGATTTAGAAGGAGAAGTCATAGAACACATAGTATTTCATAGCGACGCAATTTCCGTGTTAATTCGTCAATGTGAGTGATCTAGCAATGCAATATAGAAGGAATAGTCCATCGAGAAGGAGATACTCGTATCGGAAAAGAAAAGCCAGTCGTTTCCATAGTACGATACTCGATTTAGAAGGAGAAGTCTTAGAACACATAGTATTTCATAGCGACGCAATTTCCGTGTGAATTCGTCAATGTGTGGGAGTGAGGGATGCAATAAAGAAGGATTAGTGGATCGGAAATGTGATTGTCGTAACCCAAAAGAAAATCCTGTCGTTTCCATAGAAACGTTACTCGATTTAGAAGGAAATGTCTTAGAACACATAGTATTTCATAGCGACGCAATTTCCGTGTGAATTCGTCAATGAGTGGGAGTGAGGGATGCAGTAAAGAAGGATTAGTGGATCGGAAATGAGATTGTCGTACCCCAAAAGAAAATATTGTCGTTTCCATAGAAACGTTACTCGATTTAGAAGAAGTTGTCATAGAACCCATAGTGTTTCATAGCGACGCAATTTCCGTGTGAATTCGTCAATGAGTGGGAGTGAGGGATGCACTTAAGAAGGATTAGTGGATCGGAAATGTCATTGTCGTATCCCAAAAGAAAATCCTGTCGTTTCCATAGAAACGTACTCGATTTAGGAGGAAATGTCTTAGAACACATAGTATTTCATAGCGACGCAATTTCCGTGTGTATTCGTCAATGAGTGGGAGTGAGGGATGCAGTAAAGAAGTATTAGTGGATCGGAAATGTGATTGTCGTATCGCAGAAGAAAAGCCAGTCGTTTCCATAGAAACGATACTTGATTTAGAAGGAGAAGTCATAGAACCCATAGTATTTTATTGCGACGCAATTGCTGTGTTAATTCGTAAATGTGTGGGAGTGAGGGATGCAGTAAAGAAGCATTAGTGGATCGGAATTGTGATTGTCGTATCTCAAAAGAAAATCCTGTCTTTTCCATAGAAACGTTACTCGATATAGAAGGAAATGTCTTAGAACACATAGTATTTCATAGCGACGCAATTTTCGTGTGAATTCGTCAATGTGTGGGAGCGAGGGATGCAGTAAAGAAGGATTAATGGATCCGAAATGTGATTGTCGTATCCCAAAAGAAATTCCTTTCGAATCCATAGAAACGTTACTTGATTTAGAAGGAAATGTCTTAGAACACATAGTATTTCATAGCGACCCAATTTCCGTGTGAGTTTGTTTATGTGTGGGAGTGAGGGATGCAGTAACAAAGGATTAGTGGATCGGATACGTGATTGTCGTATCCCAAAAGAAATTCCTGTCGTTTCCATAGAAACGTTACTCGATTTAGAAGGAAATGTCTTAGAACACATAGTATTTCATAGCGACCCAATTTCCGTGTGAATTTGTCTATGAGTGGGAGTGAGGGATGCAGTAACGAAGGATTAGTGGATCGGATAAGTGATTGTCGTATCCCAAATGAAATTCCTGTCGTTTCCATAGAAACGTTACTCGATTTAGAAGGAGAAGTCATAGAACCCATAGTATTTCCTAGCGACGCAATTTCCGTGTGAATTCGTCAATGTGTGGGAGTGAGGGATGCAGTAAAGAAGGATTAGTGGATCGGAAATGTGATTGTCGTATCCCAAAAGAAAATCCTTTCGTTTCCATAGAAACGTTACTCGATTTAGAAGGAAATGTCTTAGAACGCATAGTATTTCATAGCGACGCAATTTCCGTGTGAATTCGTCAATGTGTGGGAGTGAAGGATGCAGTAAAGAGGGATTAGTGGATCGGAAATGTGATTGTCGTATCCCAAAAGAAAATCCTGTCGTTTCCATAGAAACGTTACTCGATTTAAAAGGAAATGTCGTAGAACACAAAGTATTTCATAGCGTCGCAATTTCCGTGTGAATTCGTCAATGTGTGGGAGTGAGGGATGCAGTAAAGAAGGATTAGTGGATCGGAAATGTGATTCTCGTATCCCAAGAGAAAATTCTGTCGTTTCCATAGAAACGTTACTCGATTTAGAAGGAGAAGTCATAGAACCCATAGTATTTCATAGCGACGCAATTTCCGTGTGAATTCGTCAATGAGTGGGAGTGAGGGATGCAGTAAAAAAGGATTAGTGGATCGGAAATGTGATTATCGTATCCCAAAAGAAAATCCTGTCGTTTCCATAGAAACGATACTCGAATTAGAAGGAGAAGTCTTAGAACACATAGTATTTCATAGCGACGCAATTTCCGATTGAATTCGTCAATGAGTGGGAGTGAGGGATGCAGTAAAGAAGGATTAGTGGATCGGAGATGTGATTGTCGTATCCCAAAAGAAAATCCTGTCGTTTCCATAGAAACGTTACTCGATTTAGAAGGAGAAGTCATAGAACACATAGTATTTCATAGCGACGCAATTTCCGTGTGTATTCGTCAATGAGTGGGAGTGAGGGATGCAGTAAAGAAGTATTAGTGGATCGGAAATGTGATTGTCGTATCTCAAAAGAAAATCCTGTCTTTTCCATAGAAACGTTACTCGATATAGAAGGAAATGTCTTAGAACACATAGTATTTCATAGCGACGCAATTTTCGTGTGAATTCGTCAATGTGTGGGAGCGAGGGATGCAGTAAAGAAGGATTAATGGATCCGAAATGTGATTGTCGTATCCCAAAAGAAAATCCTGTCGTTTCCATACAAACGTTACTCGATTTAGAAGGAAATGTCTTAGAACACATAGTATTTCATAGCGACGCAATTTCCGTGTGAAGTCGTCAATGAGTTTGAGTGAGGGATGCAGTAAAGAAGGATTAGTTGGATCGGAAATGAGATTGTCGTATCCCTAAAGAAAATCCTGTCGTTTCCATAGAAACGATACTCGATTTAGAAGGGGAAGTCATAGGACCCATTGTATTTCATAGCGACGCAATTTCCGTGTGAATTCGACAAAGAGTGGGAGTGAGGGATGCGGTAAAGATGGAGTAGTGGATCGGAAATGTGATTGTCGTATCCCAAAAGAAAATCCTGTCGTTTCCATAGAAACGTTACTCGATATAGAAGGAAATGTCTTAGACCAAATAGTATTTCATAGCGACGCAAATTTTCGTGTGAATTCGTCAATGTGTGGGAGCGAGGGATGCAGTAAAGAAGGATTAATGGATCCGAAATGTGATTGTCGTATCCCAAAAGAAAATCCTGTCGTTTCAATAGAAACGTTACTCGACTTAGAAGGAAATGTCTTAGAACACATAGTATTTCATAGCGACGCAATTTCCGTGTGAAGTCGTCAATGAGTTTGAGTGAGGGATGCAGTAAAGAAGGATTAGTGAATCGGAAATGAGATTGTCGTATCCCAAAAGAGAATCCTGTCGTTTCCATAGAAACGTTACTCGATTTAGAAGGAGAAATCATAGAACCCATAGCATTTCATAGCGACTCAATTTCTGTGTTAATTCGTCAATGTGAAGGAGCTAGGGACGCAATAAAGAAGGAATAGTGCATCGAGAAGGAGATACTCGTATCGCAAAAGAAAAGCCCGTCGTTTCCATAGAAACGTTACTCGATTTAGAAGGAGAAGTCATAGAACCCATAGTATTTCATTGCGACGCAATTGCTGTGTTAATTCGTCAATGTGTGGGAGCGAGGGATGCAATAAAGATGGATTAGTGGATCGGAAATGAGATTGTCGTATCCCAAAAGATAATCCTATCGATTCCATAGAAACGTTACTCGATTTAGAAGGAGAAATCATAGAACCCATAGAATTTCATAGCGACGCAATTTCCGTGTGAATTCGTCAATGTGTGGGAGTGAGGGATGCAGTAAAGAAGGATTAGTGGATCGGAAATGAGATTGTCGTTCCCCAAAAGAGAATCCTGTCGTTTCCATAGAAACGTTACTCGATTTAGAAGGAAATGTCTTAGAACACATAGTATTTCATAGCGACCCAATTTCCGTGTGAATTTGTCTATGTGTGGGAGTGAGGGATGCAGTAACGAAGGATTAGTGGATCGGATACGTGATTGTCGTATCCCAAAAGAAATTCCTGTCGTTTCCATAGAAACGTTACTCGATTTAGAAGGAGAAGTCATAGAACCCATAGTATTTCCTAGCGACGCAATTTCCGTGTGAATTCGTCAATGTGTGGGAGTGAGGGATGCAGTAAAGAAGGATTAGTGGATCGGAAAGGAGATTGTCGTATCCCAAAAGAAAATCCTGTCGTTTCCATAGAAACGTTACTCGATTTAGAAGGTAATGTCTTAGAACACATAGTATTTCATAGCGACGCAATTTCCGTGTGAATTCGTTAATGTGTGGGAGTGAGGGATGCAGTAAAGAGGGATTAGTGGATCGGAAATGAGATTGTCGTATCCCAAAAGAAAATCCTGTCGTTTCCATAGAAACGTTACTCGATTTATAAGGAGTAGTCATAGAACACATAGTATTTCATAGCGACGCAAATTCCGTGTGAATTCGTCAATGTGTGGGAGTGAGGGATGCAGTAATGAAGGATTAGTGGATAGAGAAGGAGATACTCGTATCCCAAAACAAAATCCTGTCGTTTCCATATAAACGTTACTCGATTTAGAAGGAGAAGTCATAGAACCCATAGTATTTCATAGCGACTCAATTTCTGTGTCAATTCGTCAATGTGAGGGAGCTAGGGATGCAGTAAAGAAGGAATAGCCCGTCGAGAAGGAGATACTCGTATCGCAAAAGAAAAGCCAGTCGTTTCCATAGAAACGATACTCGATTTAGAAGGATAAGTCTTAGAACACATAGTACTTCATAGCGACGCAATTTCCTTGTGAATTCGTCAATGAGTGGGAGTGAGGGATGCAGTAAAGAAAGATTAGTGGATCGGAAATGTGATTGTCGTATCCCAAAAGAATATCCTGTCGTTTCCATAGAAACGTTACTCGATTTAGAAGGAAATGTCTTAGAACACATAGTATTTCATAGCGACGCAATTTCCGTGTGAATTTGTCAATGTGTGGGAGTGAGGGATGCAGTAAAGAAGAATTAGTGGATCGAAAATGAGATTCTTGTATCCCCTAAAGAAAATCCTGTCGTTTCCATAGAAACGTTACTCGATTTAGAAGGAAATGTCTTAGAACACATAGTATTTCATAGCGACGCAATTTCCATTTGAATTCGTCAATGTGTGGGAGTGAGGGATGCAGTAAAGAAGGATTAGTGGATCGGAAATGAGATTGTCGTATCCCAAAGGAAAATCCTGTCGTTTCCATAGAAACGTTACTCGATTTAGAAGGAGAAGTCATAGAACACATAGTATTTCATAGCGACGCAATTTCCGTGTGAATTCGTCAATGAGTGGGAGTGTGGGATGCAGTAAAGAAGGATTAGTGGATCGGAAATGAGATTGTCGTATCCCAAAAGAAAATCCTGTCGTTTCCATAGAAACGTTACTTGATTTAGAAGGAAATGTCTTAGATCACATAGTATTTTATAGCGACGCAATTTCCGTGTGAATTCGTCAATGTGTGGGAGTGAGTTATGCAGTAATGAAGGATTAGTGGAACGGAAATGTGATTGTCGTATCCCAAAAGAAAATCCTGTTGTTTCCATAGAAACGTTACTCGATTTAGAAGGAAATGTCTTAGAACACATAGTATTTCATAGTGACGCAATTCCCGTGTGAAGTCGTCAATGAGTGGGAGTGAGGGATGCAGTAAAGAGGGATTAGTGGATCGGAAATGTGATTGTCGTATCCCAAAAGAAAATCCTGTCGTTTCCATAGAAACGTCACTCGATTTAGAAGGAAATGTCTTAGAACACATAGTATTTCATAGCGACGCAATTTCCGTGTGAATTCGTCAATGTGTGGGAGTGAGGGATGCAGTAAAGAAGGATTAGTGGATCGGAAATGAGATTGTCGTATCCCAAAAGAAAATCCTGTCGTTTCCACAGAAACGTTACTCGATTTAGAAGGAGAAGTCATAGAACCCATAGTATTTCATAGCGTCTCAATTTCTGTGTTAATTCGTCAATGTGAAGGAGCTAGGGATGCAATAAAGAAGGAATAGTGCATCGAGGAGGAGATACTCGTACCGAAAAGAAAAGCCAGTCGTTTCCACAGAAACGATACTCGATTTAGAAGGAGAGGTCATAGAACCCATAGCATTTCATTGCGACGCAATTGCTGTGTTAATTCGTCAATGTGTGGGAGTGAGGGATGCAGTAAAGATCGATTAGTGGATCGGAAATGAGATTGTCGTATAACAAAAGAAAATCCTGTCGTTTCCATAGAAACGTTACTCGATTTAGGAGGAGAAATCATAGAACCCATAGACTTTCATAGCGACGCAATATCCGTGTGAATTCGTCAATGTGTGGGAGTGAGGGATGCAGTAATGAAGGATTAGTGGAACGGAAATGTGATTGTCATATCCCAAAAGAAAATCCCGTCGTTTCCATAGAAACGTTACTCGATTTAGAAGGAAATGTCTTAGAACACATAGTATTTCATAGCGCCGCAATATCCGTGTGAATTCGTCAATGAGTGGGAGTGAGGAATGCAGTAAAGAAGGATTAATGGATCGGAAATGAGATTGTCGTATCCCAGAAGAAAATCCGGTCGTTTCCATAGAAACGTTACTTGATTTAGAAGGAAATGTCTTAGAACACATAGTATTTCATAGCGACGCAATTTCCGTGTGAATTCGTCAATAAGTGGGAGTGAGGGATGCAGTAAAGAAGGATTAGTGGATCGGAAATGAGATTGTCGTATCCCAAAAGAAAATCCTGTCGTTTCCATAGAAATTTTACTCGATTTAGAAGGAGATGTCATAGAACCCATAGTATTTCATAGCGACACAATTTCCGTGTGAATTCGTCAATGTGTGGGAACCGAGGGATGCTGTAAAGAAGGATTAGTGGATCGGAAATGTGATTGTCGTATCCCAAAAGAAAATCCTGTCGTTTCCATAGAAACGTTACTCGATTTAGAAGGAGAAGTCTTAGAACACATAGTATTTCATAGCGACGCAATTTCCGTGTGAATTCGTCAATGAGTGGGAGTGAGGGATGCAGTAAAGATGGATTTGTGAATCGGAAATGAGACTGTCGTATCCGAAAAGAAAATCCTGTCGTTTCCGTAGAAACGTTACTCGATTTAGAAGGAGAAGTCTTAGAACACATAGTATTTCATAGCGACGGAATTTCCGTGTGATTTCGTCAATGTGTGGGAGTGAGGGATGCAGTAATGAAGGATTAGTGGATCGGAAATGTGATTGTCGTATCCCAAAAGAAAATCCCGTCGCTTCCATAGAAACGATACTCGATTTAGAAGGAAATGTCTTAGAACACATAGTATTTCATAGCGACGCAATTTCCGTGTGAATTCGTCAATGTGTGGGAGTGATTGATGCAGTACAGAAGGATTAGTGGATCGGAAATGTGATTGTCGTATCGCAAAAGAAAAGCCAGTCGTTTCCATAGAAACGATACTCGATTTTGAAGGAGTAATCATAGAACCCTTAGTATTTCATTGCGACGAAATTGCTGTGTTAATTCGTCAATGTTTGGGAGTAAGGGATGCAGAAATGAAGGATTAGTGGATCGGAAGTGTGATTGTCGTATCCCAAATGAAAATCCTGTCGTATCCATAGAAACGTTACTCGATTTAGAAGGAAATGTCTTAGAACACATAGTATATCTTAGCGACGCAATTTCCGTGTGAATTCGT
The DNA here is from genome assembly GCF_021461385.2 of Schistocerca piceifrons. Lineage (NCBI taxonomy): Eukaryota > Metazoa > Arthropoda > Insecta > Orthoptera > Acrididae > Schistocerca > Schistocerca piceifrons. Next base: position 4,976,619 of record NW_025728287.1, read on the forward strand.
CAATGTGTGGGAGTGAGGGATGCAGTAAAGAAGGATTAGAGAATCGGAAATGTGATTGTCGTATCCCAAAAGAAAATCCTGACGATTCCATAGAAACGTTACTCGATTTAGAAAGAAATGTCTTAGAACACATAGTATTTCATAGCGACGCAATTTCCGTGTGAATTCGTCAATGTGTGGAGTGAGGGATGCAGTAAAGAAGGATTAGTGGATCGGAAATGTGATTGTCGTATCCCAAAAGAAAATCCTGTCGTTTCCATAGAAACGTTACTCAATTTAGAAGGAAATGTCTTAGAACACATAGTATTTCATGGCGACGCAATTTCCGCGTAAATTCGTCAATGAGTGGGAGTGATGGATGCAGTAAAGAAGGATTAGTGGATCGGAAATGAGATTCTCGTATCCCAAAAGAAAATCCTGTGGTTTCCATAGAAACGTTACTCGATTTAGAATGTGAAGTCATAGAACCCATAGTATTTCATAGCGACGCAATCTCCGTGTGAATTCGACAATGAGTGGGAGTAAGGGATGCAGTAAAGAAGGATTAGTGGATCGGAAATGTGATTGTCGTATCCCAAAAGAAAATCCAGTCGTTTATATAGAAACGTTACTCGATTTAGAAGGAAATGTCTTAGAACACATAGTATTTCATAGCGACGCAATTTCCGTGTGAATTCGTCAATGAGTGGGAGGGAGGGATGCAGTAAAGAAGGATTAGGGGATCGGAAATGAGATTGTCGTATCCCAAAAGATAATCCTGTCGTTTCCATAGAAACGTTACTCGATTTAGAAGGAGAAGTCTTAGAACTCAAAGTACTGCATAGCGACTCAATTTCTGTGTTACTTAGTCAATGTGATGGAGCTAGGGATGCAATAAAGAAGGAATAGTGCATCGAGAAGGAGATACTCATATCGCAAAAGAAAAGCCAGTCGTTTCCATAGAAACGATACTCGATTTGGAAGGAGAAGTCATAGAACCCATAGTATTTCATTGCGACGCAATTGCTGTGTTAATTCGTCAATGTATGGGAGTGAGGGATGCAGTAAAGATGGATTAGTGGATCGGAAATGTGATGGTCGTATCCCAAAAGAAAATCCTGTCGTTTCCATAGAAACGTTACTCAATTTAGAAGGAAATGTCTTAGAACACATAGTATTTCATACCGACGCAATTTCCGTGTGAATTCGTCCATGTGTGGGAGTGAGGGATGCAGTAAAGAGGATTAGTGGATCAGAAATGTGATTGTCCTATCCCAAGAGAAAATCCTGTCGTTTCCATAGAAACGTTACTCGATTTAGAAGGAAATGTCTTAGAACACATAGTATTTCATAGCGACGCAATTCCCGTGTGAATTCGTCAATGAGTGGGAGTGAGGGATGCAGTAAAGAAGGATTAGTGGATCGGAAATGAGATTGTCGTATCCCAAAAGAAAATCCTGTCGTTTCCATACAAACGTTACTCGATTTTGAAGGAGAAGTCATAGAACCCATAGTATTTCATAGCGACTCAATTTCTGTGTTAATTCTTCAATGTGAGGGAGCTAGGGATGCAATAAAGAAGGAATAGTGCATCGCGAAGGAGATACTCGTATCGCAAAAGAGAAGCCAGTCGTTTCCATAGAAACGATACTCGATTTAGATGGAGAAGTCATAGAACCCATAGTATTTCATTGCGACGCAATTGCTGTGTTAATTCGTCAATGTGTGGGAGTGAGGGATGGAGTACAGAAGGATTAGTGGATCGGAAATGAGATTGTCGTATCCCAAAAGAAAATCCTGTCGTTTCCATAGAAACGTTACTCGATTTAGAAGGAAATGTCTTAGAACACGAAGTATTTCATAGCGACACAATTTCCGTGTGAATTCGTCAATGTGTGGGAGTGAGGGATGCAGTAAAGAAGGATTAGTGGATCGGAAATGTGATTGTCGTATCCCAAAAGAAAACCCTGTCGTTTCCATAGAAACGTTACTCGATTTAGAAGGAGAAGTCATAGAACCCATAGTATTTCATAGCGACGCAATTTCCGTGTGAATTCGTCAAAGAGTGGAAATGAGGGATGCAGTAAAGATGGATTAGTGGATCGGAAATGTGATTGTCGTATCCCAAAAGAAGATCCTGTCGTTTCCATAGAAACGTTACTCAATTTAGAAGGAAATGTCTTAGAACACACAGTATTTCATAGCGACGCAATTTCCGTGTGAATTCGTCAATGTGTGGGAGTGAGGGATGCAGTAAAGAAGGATTAGTGGATCGGAAATGTGATTGTCGTATCCCAAAAGAAAATCCTGTCGCTTCCATAGAAACGATACTCGATTTAGAAGGAAATGTCTTAGAACACATAGTATTTCATAGCGACGCAATTTCCGTGTGAATTCGTCAATGTGTGGGAGTGATTGATGCAGTAAAGAAGGATTAGTGGATCGGAAATGTGATTGTCGTATCGCAAAAGAAAAGCCAGTCGTTTCCATAGAAACGATACTCGATTTTGAAGGAGTAATCATAGAACCCTTAGCATTTCATTGCGACGAAATTGCTGTGTTAATTCGTCAATGTTTGGGAGTGAGGGATGCAGAAATGAAGGATTAGTGGATCGGAAGTGTGATTGTCGTATCCCAAAAGAAAATCCTGTCGTATCCATAGAAACGTTACTCGATTTAGAAGGAAATGTCTTAGAACACATAGAATATCTTAGCGACGCAATTTCCGTGTGAATTCGTCAATGTGTGGGAGTGAGGGATGCAGTAAAGAAGGATTAGTGAATCGGAAATGTGATTGTCGTATCCCAAAAGAAAATCCTGACGATTCCATAGAAACGTTACTCGATTTAGAAAGAAATGTCTTAGAACACATAGTATTTCATAGCGACGCAATTTCCGTGTGAATTCGTCAATGTGTGGGAGTGAGGGATGCAGTAAAGAAGGATTAGTGGATCGGAAATGAGATTGTCGTATCCCAAAAGAAAATCCTGTCGCTTCCATAGAAACGTTACTCGATTTAGAAGGAAATGTCTTAGAACACATAGTATTTCATAGCGACGCAATTTCCGTGTGAATTCGTCGATGTGTGGCAGTCACGGATGCAGTAAAGAAGGATTAGTGGATCGGAAATGTGATTGTCGTATCCCAAAAGAAAATCCTGTCATTTCCACAGAAACGTTACTCGATTTAGAAGGAGAAGTCATAGAACTCATAGTATTTCATAGCGACTCAATTTCTGTGTTAATTCATCAATGTGAGGGAGCTAAGGATGCAATAAAGAAGGAACAGTGCATCGAGAAGGAGATACTCGTATCGCAAAAGAAAAGCCAGTCGTTTCCATAGAAACGGTACTCGATTTAGAAGGAAATGTCTTAGAACCCATAGTATTTCATAGCGACGCAATTTCCGTGTGAATTCGTCAATAAGTGGAAGTGAGGGATGCAGTAAAGATGGATTAGTAAATCGGAAATGTCATTGTCGTATCCCAAAAGAAAATCCTGTCGTTTCCATAGAAACGTTACTCAATTTAGAAGAAGAAGTCATAGAACCCATAGTATTTCATAGCGACGCAATTTCCGTGTGAATTCGTCAATAAGTGGAAGTGAGGGATGCAGTAAAGATGGATTAGTAAATCGGAAATGTCATTGTCGTATCCCAAAAGAAAATCCTGTCGTTTCCATAGAAACGTTACTCAATTTAGAAGGAAATGTCTTAGAACACATAGTATTTCATAGCGACGCAATTTCCGTGTGAATTCGTCAATGAGTGGGAGTGAGGGATGCAGTAAAGAAGGATTAGTGGATCGGAAATGTGATTGTCGTATCGCAAAAGAAAAGCCAGTCGTTTCCATAGAAACGATACTCGATTTAGAAGGAGAAGTCATAGAACACATAGTATTCCATTGCGACGCAACTGCTGTGTTAATTCGTCAATGTGTGGGATTGAGGGATGCAGTAAAGAAGGATTAGTGGATCGGAAATGTGATTGTCCTATCCCAAAAGAAAATCCTGTCGTTTCCATAGAAACGTTACTCGATTTAGAAGGAAATGTCTTAGAACACATAGTATTTCACAGCGACGCAATTTCCGTGTGAATTCGTCAATGTGTGGGAGTGAGCGATGCAGTAAAGAGGATTAGTGGATCAGAAATGTGATTGTCGTATCCCAAGAGAAAATCCTGTCGTTTCCGTAGAAACGTTACTCGATTTAGAAGGAAATGTCTTAGAACACATAGTATTTCATAGCGACTCAATTTCTGTGTTAATTCGTCAATGTGAGGGAGCTAGGGATGCAATAAAGAAGGAATAGTGCATCGAGAAGGAGATACTCGAATCGCAAATGAAAAGCCAGTCGTTTCCATAGAAACGATACTCGATTTAGATGGAGAAGTCATAGAACCCATAGTATTTCATTGCGACGCAATAGCTGTGTTAATTCGTCAATGTGTGGGAGTGAGGGATGGAGTACAGAAGGATTAGTGGATTGGAAATGAGATTGTCGTATCCCAAAAGAAAATCCTGTCGTTTCCATTGAAACATTACTCGATTTAGAAGGAAATGTCTTAGAACACGAAGTATTTCATAGCGACGCAATTTCTGTGTGAATTCGTCAATGTGTGGGTGTGAGGGATGCAGTAAAGAGGATCAGTGGATCAGAAATGTGATTGTCGTATCCCAAGAGAAAATCCTGTCGTTTCCATAGAAACGTTACTCGATTTAGAAGGAAATGTCTTAGAACACATGGTATTTCATGGCGACGCAATTTCCGTGTAAATTCGTCAATGAGTGGGAGTGATGGATGCAGTAAAGAAGGATTAGTGGATCGGAAATGAGATTCTCGTATCCCAAAAGAAAATCCTGTCGTTTCCATAGAAACGTTACTCGATTTAGAATGAGAAGTCATAGAACCCATAGTATTTCATAGCGTCGCAATCTCCGTGTGAATTCGACAATGAGTGGGAGTAAGGGATGCAGTAAAGAAGGATTAGTGGATCGAAAATGTGATTGTCGTATCCCAAAAGAAAATCCAGTCGTTTATATAGAAACGTTACTCGATTTAGAAGGAAATGTCTTAGAACACATAGTATTTCATAGCGACGCAATTTCCGTGTGAATTCGTCAATGAGTGGCAGGGAGGGATGCAGTAAAGAAGGATTAGGGGATCGGAAATGAGATTGTCGTATCCCAAAAGAAAATCCTGTCGTTTCCATAGAAACGTTACTCGATTTAGAAGGAGAAGTCTTAGAACTCAAAGTATTGCATAGCGACTCAATTTCTGTGTTCATTAGTCAATGTGATGGAGCTAGGGATGCAATAAAGAAGGAATAGTGCATCGGGAAGGAGATACTCATATCGCAAAAGAAAAGCCAGTCGTTTCCATAGAAACGATACTCGATTTGGAAGGAGAAGTCATAGAACCCATAGTATTTCATAGCGACGCAATTTCCTTGTAAATTCGTCAATGTGTGGGAGTGAGGGATGCAGTAAAGAAGGATTAGTGGATCGGAAATGTGATTGTCAAATCCCAAAAGAATATCCTGTCGTTTCCATTGAAACGTTACTCGATTTAGAAGGAATTGTCTTAGAACACATAGTATTTCGTAACGACGCAATTTCCGTGTGAATTTGTCAATGTGTGGGAGTGAGGGATGCAATAAAGAAGAATTAGTGGATCGGAAATGAGATTGTCGTATCCCAAAAGAAAATCCTGTCGTTTCCATAGAAACGTTACTCTATTTAGAAGGAGAAGTCTTAGAACACATAGTATTTCATAGCGACGCAATTCCCGTGAGAAGTCGTCAATGAGTGGGAGTGAGGGATGCAGTAAAGAGGGATTAGTGTGTCGGAAATGAGATTGTCGTATCCCAAAAGAAACCCTGTCGTTTCCATAGAAACGTTACTCGATTTAGAAGGAGAAGTCATAAAACCCACACTATTTCATAGCGACGCAATTTCCGTGTGAATTCGTCAATGAGTGTGAGTGAGGGATGCAGTAAAGAAGGATTAGTGGATCGGAATTGTGATTGTCGTATCCCAAAAGAAAATCCTGTCGTTTCCATAGAAACGTTACTCGATTTAGAAGGAAATGTCTTAGAACACATAGTATTTTATAGTGACGCAATTTCCGTATGAATTCGTCAATGTGTGGGAGTGAGGGATGCAGTAAAGAAGGATTAGTGGATCGGAAATGTGATTGTCGTATCCCAAAAGAAAATCCTGTCGTGTCCATAGAAACGTTACTCGATTTAGAAGGAAATGTCTTAAAACACATAGTATTTCATAGCGACGCAATTACCGTGTGAATTCGTCAATGTGTGGGAGTGAGGGATGCAGTAAAGAGGGATTAGTGGATCGGAAATGAGATTGTCGTATCCCAAAAGAAAATCCTGTCGTTTCCATAGAAACGTTACTCGATTTAGAAGGAGAAGTCATAGAACCCATAGTATTTCATAGCGACTTAATTTCTGTGTTAATTCGTCAATGTGAAGGAGCTAGGGATGCAATAAAGAAGGACTAGTGCATCGAGAAGGAGATACTCGTATCGGAAAAGAAAAGCCAGTCGTTTCCATAGAAACGATACTCGATTTAGAAGGAGAAGTCATAGAACCTATAGTATTTCATAGCGACGCAATTTCCGTGTAAATTCGTCAATGAGTGGGAGTGAGGGATGCAGTAAAGATGGATTTGTGGATCGGAAATGAGATTGTCGTATCCCAAAAGAAAATCCTGTCGTTTCCATAGAAACGTTACTCGATTTAGAAGGAGAAGTCAAGGAACCCATAGTATTTCATAGCGACAAAATTTCCGTGTGAATTCGTCAATGAGTGGAAGTGAGGGATGCAGTAAAGAAGGATTTGTGGATCGGAAATGTGATTGTCGTATCCCAATAGAAAATCCTGTCGCTTCCATAGAAACGTTACTCGATTTAGAAGGAAATGTCTTACAACACATAGTATTTCATAGCGACGCAATTTCCGTGTGAATTCGTCAATGTGTGGGAGTGAGGGATGCAGTAAAGAAGGATTAGTGGTTCGGAAATGTGATTGTCGTATCGCAAAAGAAAAGCCAGTCGTTTCCATAGAAACGATACTCGATTTTGAAGGAGTAATCATAGAACCCTTAGTATTTCATTGCGACGCAATTGCTGTGCTAATTCGTCAATGTTTGGGAGTGAGGGATGCAGAAATGAAGGATTAGTGGATCGGAAATGTGATTGTCGTATCCCAAAAGAAAATCCTGTCGTATCCATAGAAACGTTACTCGATTTAGAAGGAAATGTCGTAGAACACATAGTATATCTTAGCGACGCAATTTCCGTGTGAATTCGTCAATGTGTGGGAGTGAGGTATGCAGTAAAGAAGGCTTAGTGGATCGGAAATGTGACTGTCGTATCCCAAAAGAAAATCCTGTCGTTTCCATAGAAACGTTACTCGATTTAGAAAGAAATGTCTTAGAACACATAGTATTTCATAGCGACGCAATTTCCGTGTGAATTCGTCAATGTGTGGGAGTGAGGGATGCAGTAAAGAAGGGTTAGTGGATTGGAAATGAGATTGTCGTATCCCAAAAGAAAATCCTGTCATTTCCATAGAAACGTTACTCGATTTTGAAGGAGAAGTCACAGAACCCATAGTATTTCATAGCGACGCAATTTGCGTGTGAAATCGTCAATGAGTGGGAGTGAGGGATGCAGTAAAGAAGGATTAGTGGATCGGAAATGTGATTGTCGTATCCCAAAAGAAAATCCTGTCGTATCCATAGAAACGTTACTCGATTTAGAAGGAAATGTCTTAAAACACATAGTATTTCATAGCGACGCAATTTCCGTATGAATTCGTCAATGTGTGGGAGTGAGGGATGCAGTAAAGAGGGATTAGTGGATCGGAAATGAGATTGTCGTATCCCAAAAGAAAATCCTGTCGTTTCCATAGAAACGTTACTCGATTTAGAAGGAGAAGTCATAGAACCCATAGTATTTCATAGCGACTTAATTTCTGTGTTAATTCGTCAATGTGAAGGAGCTAGGGATGCAATAAAGAAGGACTAGTGCATCGAGAAGGAGATACTCGTATCGCAAAAGAAAAGCCAGTCGTTTCCATAGAAACGATACTCGATTTAGAAGGAGAAGTCATAGAACCTATAGTATTTCATAGCGACGCAATTTCCGTGTAAATTCGTCAATGAGTGGGAGTGAGGGATGCAGTAAAGATGGATTTGTGGATCGGAAATGAGATTGTCGTATCCCAAAAGAAAATCCTGTCGTTTAAAAAGAAACGTTACTCGATTTAGAAGGAGAAGTCATGGAACCCATAGTATTTCATAGCGACAAAATTTCCGTGTGAATTCGTCAATGAGTGGAAGTGAGGGATGCAGTAAAGAAGGATTTGTGGATCGGAAATGTGATTGTCGTATCCCAATAGAAAATCCTGTCGCTTCCATAGAAACGTTACTCGATTTAGAAGGAAATGTCTTAGAACACATAGTATTTCATAGCGACGCAATTTCCGTGTGAATTCGTCAATGTGTGGGAGTGAAGGATGCAGTAAAGATGGGAAATGTGATTGTCGTATCCCAAAAGAAAATCCTGTCGTATCCATAGAAACGTTACTCGATTTAGAAGGAAATGTCGTAGAACACATAGTATATCTTAGCGACGCAATTTCCGTGTGAATTCGTCAATGTGTGGGAGTGAGGTATGCAGTAAAGAAGGATTAGTGGATCGGAAATGTGACTGTCGTATCCCAAAAGAAAAACCTGTCGTTTCCATAGAAACGTTACTCGATTTAGAAAGAAATGTCTTAGAACACATAGTATTTCATAGCGACGCAATTTCCGTGTGAATTCGTCAATGTGTGGGAGTGAGGGATGCAGTAAAGAAGGGTTAGTGGATCGGAAATGAGATTGTCGTATCCCAAATGAAAATCCTGTCGTTTCCATAGAAACGTTACTCGATTTTGAAGGAGAAGTCACAGAACCCATAGTATTTCATAGCGACGCAATTTGCGTGTGAAATCGTCAATGAGTGGGAGTGAGGGATGCAGTAAAGAAGGATTAGTGGATCGGAAATGTGATTGTCGTATCCCAAAAGAAAATCCTGTCGTATCCATAGCAACGTTACTCGATTTAGAAGGAAATATTTTAGAACACATAGTATTTCATAGCGACGCAATTTCCGTGTGAATTCGTCAATGTGTGGGAGTGACGGATGCAGTAAAGAAGGATTAGTGGATTGGAAATGTGATTGTCGTATCCCAAAAGAAAATCCTGTCGTTTCTATAGAAACGTTACTCGATTTAGAAGGAAATGTTTTAGAACACATAGTATTTCATAGCGACGCAATTCCCGTGTGAATTCTTCAATGAGTGGGAGTGAGGGATGCAGTAAAGAAGGATTAGTGGATCGGAAATGAGATTGTCGTATCCCAAAAGAAAATCCTGTCGTTTCCACTGAAACGTTACTCGATTTAGAAGGAGAAGTCATAGAACCCATAGTATTTCATAGCGACTCAATTTCTGTGTTAATTCGTCAATGTGTGAGGGAGCTAGGGATGCAATAAAGAAGCAATAGTGCATCGAGAAGGAGATACTCGTATCGCAAAAGAAAAGCCAGTCGTTTCCATAGAAACGATACACGATTTAGATGGAGAAGTCATAGAACCCATAGTATTTCATTGCGACGCAATTGCTGTGTTAATCCGTCAATGTGTGGGAGTGAGGGATGGAGTACAGAAGGATTAGTGGATTGGAAATGAGATTGTCGTATCCCAAAAGAAAATCCTGTCGTTTCCATAGAAACGTTACTCGATTTAGAAGGAAATGTCTTAGAACACGAAGTATTTCATAGCGACGCAATTTCCGTGTGAATTCGTCAATGTGTGGGAGTGAGGGATGCAGTAAAGAAGAATTAGTGGATCGGAAATGTGATTGTCGTATCCCAAAAGAAAATCCTGTCGTTTCCATAGAAACGATACTTGATTTAGAAGGAGAAGTCATAGAACCCTTAGTATTTCATAGCGACGCAAATTCCGTGTGAATTCGTCAATGAGTGGAAGTGAGGGATGCAGTAAAGATGGATTAGTGGATCGGAAATGTGACTGTCGTATCCCAAAAGAAAATTCTGTCGTTTCCATTGAAACGTTACTCAATTTAGAAGGAAATGTCTTAGAACACATAATATTTCATAGCAACGCAATTTCCGTGTGAATTCGTCAATAAGTGGGAGTGAGGGATGCAGTAAAGAAGGATTAGTGGATCGGAAATGAGATTGTCGGATGCCAAAAGAAAATCCTGTCGTATCCATAGAAACTTTACTCGATTTAGAAGGAGATGTCATAGAACCCATAGTATTTCATAGCGACGCAATTTCCGTGTGAATTCGTCAATGTGTGGGAGTGAGGGATGCAGTAAAGAAGGATTAGTGGATCGGAAATGAGATTGTCGTATCCCAAAAGAAAATCCTGTCGTTTCCATAGAAACGTTACTCGATTTAGATGGAAATGTCTTAGAACACATAGTATTTCATAGCGACGCAATTTCCATGTGAATTCGTCAATTTGTGGGGGTGAGGGATGCAGTAAAGAAGGATTAGTGGATCGGAAATGAGATTGTCGTATCCCAAAAGAAAATCCTGTCGTTTCCATAGAAACGTTACTCGATTTAGAAGGAGAAGTCATAGAACACATAGTATTTCATAGCGACGCAATTTCCGTGTGAATTCGTCAATGTGTGGGAGTGAGAAATGCAGTAAAGAAGGATTAGTGGATCGAGAAGGAGATACTCGTATCCCAAAAGAAAATCCTGTCGTTTCCATAGAAACGTTACTCGATTTAGAAGGAAATGTCTTAGAACACATAGTATTTCATAGCGACGCAATCTCCGTGTTAATTCGTCAATGTGTGGGAGTGAGGGATGCAGTAAAGAAGGATTAGTGGATCGGAAATGTGATTGTTGTATCCCAAAAGAAAATCCTGTCGTTTCCATAGAAACGTTACTCGATTTAGAAGGAGAAGTCTTAGAACACATAGTATTTCATAGCGACGCAATTTGCGTGTGAATTCGTCAATGAGTGGGAGTGAGGGATGCAGTAAAGATCGATTTGTGGATCGGAAATGAGATTGTCGTATCCCAAAAGAAAATCCCGTCGTTTCCATAGAAACGTTACTCGATTTAGAAGGAGAAGTCATAGAACCCATAGTATTTCATAGCGACAAAATTTCCGTGTGAATTCGTCAATGAGTGGGAGTGAGGGACGCAGTAAAGAAGGATTGGTGGATCGGAAATGTGATTGTCGTATCCCAAAAGAAAATCGTGTCTCTTCCATAGAAACGTTACTCGATTTAGAAGGAAATGTTTTAGAACACATAGTATTTCATAGCGACGCAATATCCGTGTGAATTCGTCAATGTGTGGGAGTGAGGGATGCAGTAAAGAAGGATTAGTGGATCGGAAATGTTTTTGTCGTGTCGCAAAAGAAAAGCCAGTCGTTTCCATGGAAACGATACTTGATTTTGAAGGAGTAATCATAGAAACCGTAGTATTTCATTGCGACGCAATTGCTGTGTTAATTCGTCAATGTTTGGGAGTTAGGGATGCAGAAATGAAGGATTAGTGGATCGGAAATGTGGTTGTCGTATCCCAAAAGAAAATCCTGTCGTATCCATAGAAACGTTACTCGATTTAGAAGGAAATGTCTTAGAACACATAGTATATCTTAGCGACGCAATTTCCGTGTGAATTCGTCAATGTGTTCGAGTGAGGGATGCAGTAAAGAAGGATTAGTGGATCGGAAATGTGATTGTCGTATCCCAAAAGAAAATCCTGTCGTTTCCATAGAAATGTTACTCGATTTAGAAGGAAAAATCTTAGAACACATAGTATTTCATAGCGACGCAATTTCCGTGTGAATTCGTCAATGTGTGGGAGTGACGGATGCAGTAAAGAAGGATTGGTGGATCGGAAATATGATTGTCGTGTCCCAAAAGAAAATCCTGTCGTTTCCATAGAAACGTTACTCGATTTAGCAGGAAATGTCTTAGAACACATAGTATTTCATAGCGACGCAATTCCCGTGTGAATTCGTCAATGAGTGGGAGTGAGGGATGCAGTAAAGAAGGTTTAGTGGATCGGAAATGAGATTGTCGTATCCCAAAAGAAAATCCTGTCGTTTCCATAGGAACGTTACTCGATATAGTAGGAGAAGTCATAGAACCCATAGTATTTCACAGCGACTCAATTTCTGTGTTAATTCGTCAATGTGAGGGAGCTAGGGATGCAATAAAGAAGGAATAGTGCATCGAGAAGGAGATACTCGTATCGCAAAAGAAAAGCCAGTCGTTTCCATAGAAACGATACTCGATTTAGATGGAGAAGTCATAGAACCCATAGTATTTCATTGCGACGCAATTGCTGTGTTAATTCGTCAATGTGTGGGAGTGAGGGATGGAGTACAGAAGGATTAGTGGATTGGAAAAGAGATTGTCGTATCCCAAAAGAAAATCCTGTCGTTTCCATAGAAACGTTACTCGATTTAGAAGGAAATGTCTTAGAACACGAAGTATTTCATAGCGACGCAATTTCCCTGTGTATTCGTCAATGTGTGGGAGTGAGGGATGCAGTAAAAAAGGATTAGTGGATCGGAAATGTGATTGTCGTATCCCAAAAGAAAATCCTGTCGTTTCCATAGAAACGTTACTCGATTTAGAAGGAGAAGTCATAGAACCCGTAGTATTTCATAGCGACGCAATTTCCGTGTGAATTCGTCAATGAGTGGAAGTGAGGGATGCAGTAAAGATGGATTAGTGGATCGGAAATGTGATTGTCGTATCCCAAAAGAAAATCCTGTCGTTTCCATAGAAACGTTACTCAATTTAGAAGGTAATGTCTTAGAACACATAGTATTTCATAGCGACGCAATTTCCGTGTGAATTCGTCAATGAGTGGGAGTGAGGGATGCAGTAAAGAAGGATTACAGGATCGGAAATGTGATTGTCGTATCGCAAAAGAAAAGCCAGTCGTTTCCGTAGAAACGATACTCGATTTAGAACGAGAAGTCATAGAACCCATAGTATTCCTTTGCGACGCAACTGCTGTGTTAATTCGTCAATGTGTGGGATTGAGGGATGCAGTAAAGAAGGATTAGTGGATCGGAAATGTGATTGTCCTATCCCAAGAGAAAATCCTGTCGTTTCCATAGAAACGTTACTCCATTTAGAAGGAAATGTCTTAGAATACATAGTATTTCATAGCGACGCAATTCCCGTGTGAATTCGTCAATGAGTGGGAGTGAGGGATGCAGTAAAGAAGGATTAGTGGATCGGAAATGAGATTGTCGTATCCCAAAAGAAAATCCTGTCGTTTCCATAGAAACGTTACTCGATTTAGAAGGAAAAGTCATAGAACCCATAGTATTTCATAGCGACTCAATTTCTGTGTTAATTCGTCAATGTGAGGGAGCTAGGGATGCAATAAAGAAGGAATAGTGCATCGAGAAGGAGATACTCGTATCGCAAAAGAAAAGCCAGTCGTTTCCATAGAAACAATACTCGATTTAGATGGAGAAGTCATAGAACCCATAGTATTTCATTGCGACGCAATTGCTGTGAAAATTCGTCAATGTGTGGGAGTGAGGGATGGAGTACAGAAGGATTAGTGGATTGGAAATGAGATTGTCGTATCCCAGAAGAAAATCCTGCCGTTTCCATAGAAACGTTACTCGATTTAGAAGGAAATGTCTTAGAACACGAAGTATTTCATAGCGACGCAATTTCCGTGTGAATTCGTCAATGTGTGGGAGTGAGGGATGCAGTAAAGAAGGATTAGTGGATCGGAAATGTGATTATCGTATCCCAAAAGAAAATCCTGTCGTTTCCATAGAAACGTTACTCGTTTTAGAAGGAGAAGTCATAGAACCCATAGTATTTCATAGCGACGCAATTTCCGTGTGAATTCGTCAATGAGTGGAACTGAGGGATGCAGTAAAGGTGGATTAGTGGATCGGAAATGTGATTGTCGTATCCCAAAAGAAAATCCTGTCGTTTCCATAGAAACGTTACTCAATTTAGAAGGAAATGTCTTAGAACACATAGTATTTCATAGCGACGCAATTCCCGTGTGAATTCGTCAATGAGTGGGAGTGTGGGATGGAGTAAAGAAGGATTAGTGGATCGGAAATAAGATTGTCGTATCCCAAAAGAAAATCCTGTCGTTTCCAAAGAAACGTTACTCGATGTAGAAGGAAATGTCTCAGAACACATAGTATTTCATAGCGACGCAATTTCCGTGTGAATTCGTCAATGTGTGGGAGTGAGGGATGCAGTAAAGAAGGATTAGTGTATCGGAAATGTGATTGTCGTAACCCAAAAGAAAATCCTGTCGTTTCCATACAAATGTTACTCTATTTAGAAGGAAATGTCTTAGAACCCATAGTATTTCATAGCGACGCAATTTCCGTGAGAATTCGTCAATGAGTGGGAGTGAGGGAAGCAGTAAAGAAGGATTAGTGGATCGGAAATGAGATAGTCGTATCCCAAAATAAAATCCTGTCGTTTCCGTAGAAACGTTACTTGATTTAGAAGGAAATGTCTTAGAACACATAGTTTTTCACAGCGACGCAATTTCCGTGTGAATTCGTCAGTGAGTGGGAGTGACGGATGCAGTAAAGAAGGATTAGTGGATCGGAAATGAGATTGTCGTATCCCAAAAGAAAATCCTGTTGTTTCCATAGAAGCGTTACTCGATTTAGAAGGAAATGTCTTAGGACACATAGTATTTCATAGCGACTCAATTTCTGTGTTAATTCGTCAATGTGAGGGAGCTAGGGATGCAATAAAGAAGGAATAGTGCATCGAGAAATAGATACTCGTATTGCAAAAGAAAAGCCAGTCGTTTCCATAGAAACGATACTCGATTTAGAAGGAGAAGTCTTAGAACCCATAGTATTTCATAGCGACTCAATTTCTGTGTTAATTCGTCAATGTGAAGGAGCTAGGGATGCAATAAAGAAGGAATAGTGCATCGAGAAGGAGATACTCGTATCGCAAAAGAAAAGCCAGTCGTTTCCATAGAAACGATACTCGATTTAGAAGGAGAAGTCATAGAACCCATAGTATTCCATTGCGACGCAACTGCTGTGTTAATTCGTCAATGTGTGGGATTGAGGGATGCAGTAAAGAAGGATTAGTGGATCGGAAATGTGATTGTCCTATCCCAAGAGAAAATCCTGTCGTTTCCATAGAAACGTTACTCGATTTAGAAGGAAATGTCTTAGAATACATAGTATTTCATAGCGACGCAATTCCCGTGTGAATTCGTCAATGAGTGGGAGTGAGGGATGCAGTAAAGAAGGATTAGTGGATCGGAAATGAGATTGTCGTATCCCAAAAGAAAATCCTGTCGTTTCCATAGAAACGTTACTCGATTTAGAAGGAAAAGTCATAGAACCCATAGTATTTCATAGCGACTCAATTTCTGTGTTAATTCGTCAATGTGAGGGAGCTAGGGATGCAATAAAGAAGGAATAGTGCATCGAGAAGGAGATACTCGTATCGCAAAAGAAAAGCCAGTCGTTTCCATAGAAACAATACTCGATTTAGATGGAGAAGTCATAGAACCCATAGTATTTCATTGCGACGCAATTGCTGTGTTAATTCGTCAATGTGTGGGAGTGAGGGATGCAGTACAGAAGGATTAGTGGATTGGAAATGAGATTGTCGTATCCCAGAAGAAAATCCTGCCGTTTCCATAGAAACGTTACTCGATTTAGAAGGAAATGTCTTAGAACACGAAGTATTTCATAGCGACGCAATTTCCGTGTGAATTCGTCAATGTGTGGGAGTGAGGGATGCAGTAAAGAAGGATTAGTGGATCGGAAATGTGATTATCGTATCCCAAAAGAAAATCCTGTCGTTTCCATAGAAACGTTACTCGTTTTAGAAGGAGAAGTCATAGAACCCATAGTATTTCATAGCGACGCAATTTCCGTGTGAATTCGTCAATGAGTGGAACTGAGGGATGCAGTAAAGATGGATTAGTGGATCGGAAATGTGATTGTCGTATCCCAAAAGAAAATCCTGTCGTTTCCATAGAAACGTTACTCAATTTAGAAGGAAATGTCTTAGAACACATAGTATTTCATAGCGACGCAATTCCCGTGTGAATTCGTCAATGAGTGGGAGTGTGGGATGGAGTAAAGAAGGATTAGTGGATCGGAAATAAGATTGTCGTATCCAAAAAGAAAATCCTGTCGTTTCCAAAGAAACGTTACTCGATGTAGAAGGAAATGTCTCAGAACACATAGTATTTCATAGCGACGCAATTTCCGTGTGAATTCGTCAATGTGTGGGAGTGAGGGATGCAGTAAAGAAGGATTAGTGTATCGGAAATGTGATTGTCGTAACCCAAAAGAAAATCCTGTCGTTTCCATACAAATGTTACTCTATTTAGAAGGAAATGTCTTAGAACCCATAGTATTTCATAGCGACGCAATTTCCGTGAGAATTCGTCAATGAGTGGGAGTGAGGGAAGCAGTAAAGAAGGATTAGTGGATCGGAAATGAGATAGTCGTATCCCAAAATAAAATCCTGTCGTTTCCGTAGAAACGTTACTTGATTTAGAAGGAAATGTCTTAGAACACATAGTTTTTCACAGCGACGCAATTTCCGTGTGAATTCGTCAGTGAGTGGGAGTGACGGATGCAGTAAAGAAGGATTAGTGGATCGGAAATGAGATTGTCGTATCCCAAAAGAAAATCCTGTTGTTTCCATAGAAGCGTTACTCGATTTAGAAGGAAATGTCTTAGGACACATAGTATTTCATAGCGACGCAATTTCCGTGTGAATTCGTCAATGTGTGGGAGTGAGGGATGCAGTAAAGAAGGATTAGTGGATCGGAAATGTGATTGTCGTATCCCAAAAGAAAATCCTGTCGCTTCCATAGAAACGTTACTCGATTTAGAAGGAAATGTCATAGAACACATAGTATTTCATTGCGACGCAATTGCTGTGTTAATTCGTCAATGTGTGGGAGTGAGGGATGCTGTAAAGAAGGATTAGTGGATCGGAAATGAGATTTTCGTATCCCAAAAGAAAATCCTGCCGTTTCCATAGAAACGTCACTCGATTTAGAAGGAGAAGTCATAGAACCCATAGTATTTCATAGCGACGCAATTTCCGTGTGAAATCGTCAATGTGTGGGAGTGAGGGGTGCAGTAAAGAAGGATTAGTGGATCGAAAATGAGATTGTCGTATCCCAAAAGAAAATCCTGTCGTTTCCATAGAAACGTTACTCGATTTATAAGGAAATGTCTTAGAACACATGGTATTTCATAGCGACGCAATTTCCGTGTGAATTCGTCAATGTGTGGGAGTGAGGGATGCAGTAAAGAAGGATTAGTGGATCGGAAATGAGATTGTCGTATCCCAAAAGAAAATCCTGTCGTTTCCATAGAAGCGTTACTCGATTTAGAAGGAGAAGTCATAGAACCCATAGTATTACATAGCGACGCAATTTCAGTGTGAATTCGTCAATGCGTGGGAGTGAGGGGTGCAGTAAAGAAGGATTAGTGGATCGGAAATGTGATTGTCGAATCCCAAAAGAAAATCCTGTCGTTTCCATAGAAACGTTACTCAATTTAGAAGGAAATGTCTTAGAACACATAGTACTTCATAGCGACGCAATTTCCGTGTGAATTCGTCAATGTGTGGGAGTGAGGGATGCAGTAAAGAGGATTAGTGGATCAGAAATGTGATTGTCGTATCCAAAAAGAAAATCCTGTCGTTTCCAAAGAAACGTTACTCGATGTAGAAGGAAATGTCTCAGAACACATAGTATTTCATAGCGACGCAATTTCCGTGTGAATTCGTCAATGTGTGGGAGTGAGGGATGCAGTAAAGAAGGATTAGTGTATCGGAAATGTGATTGTCGTAACCCAAAAGAAAATCCTGTCGTTTCCATACAAATGTTACTCTATTTAGAAGGAAATGTCTTAGAACCCATAGTATTTCATAGCGACGCAATTTCCGTGAGAATTCGTCAATGAGTGGGAGTGAGGGAAGCAGTAAAGAAGGATTAGTGGATCGGAAATGAGATAGTCGTATCCCAAAATAAAATCCTGTCGTTTCCGTAGAAACGTTACTTGATTTAGAAGGAAATGTCTTAGAACACATAGTTTTTCACAGCGACGCAATTTCCGTGTGAATTCGTCAGTGAGTGGGAGTGACGGATGCAGTAAAGAAGGATTAGTGGATCGGAAATGAGATTGTCGTATCCCAAAAGAAAATCCTGTTGTTTCCATAGAAGCGTTACTCGATTTAGAAGGAAATGTCTTAGGACACATAGTATTTCATAGCGACGCAATTTCCGTGTGAATTCGTCAATGTGTGGGAGTGAGGGATGCAGTAAAGAAGGATTAGTGGATCGGAAATGTGATTGTCGTATCCCAAAAGAAAATCCTGTCGCTTCCATAGAAACGTTACTCGATTTAGAAGGAAATGTCATAGAACACATAGTATTTCATTGCGACGCAATTGCTGTGTTAATTCGTCAATGTGTGGGAGTGAGGGATGCTGTAAAGAAGGATTAGTGGATCGGAAATGAGATTTTCGTATCCCAAAAGAAAATCCTGCCGTTTCCATAGAAACGTCACTCGATTTAGAAGGAGAAGTCATAGAACCCATAGTATTTCATAGCGACGCAATTTCCGTGTGAATTCGTCAATGTGTGGGAGTGAGGGGTGCAGTAAAGAAGGATTAGTGGATCGAAAATGAGATTGTCGTATCCCAAAAGAAAATCCTGTCGTTTCCATAGAAACGTTACTCGATTTATAAGGAAATGTCTTAGAACACATGGTATTTCATAGCGACGCAATTTCCGTGTGAATTCGTCAATGTGTGGGAGTGAGGGATGCAGTAAAGAAGGATTAGTGGATCGGAAATGAGATTGTCGTATCCCAAAAGAAAATCCTGTCGTTTCCATAGAAGCGTTACTCGATTTAGAAGGAGAAGTCATAGAACCCATAGTATTACATAGCGACGCAATTTCAGTGTGAATTCGTCAATGCGTGGGAGTGAGGGATGCAGTAAAGAAGGATTAGTGGATCGGAAATGTCATTGTCGTATCCCAAAAGAAAGTCCTGTCGTCTCCATAGAAACGTTACTGGATTTAGAAGGAAATGTCTTAGAACACATAGTATTTCATAGCGACGCAATTTCCGTGTGAATTCGTCAATGAGTGGGAGTGAGGGATGCAGTAAAGATGGATTAGTGGATCGGAAATGTGATTGTCGAATCCCAAAAGAAAATCCTGTCGTTTCCATAGAAACGTTACTCAATTTAGAAGGAAATGTCTTAGAACACATAGTACTTCATAGCGACGCAATTTCCGTGTGAATTCGTCAATGTGTGGGAGTGAGGGATGCAGTAAAGAGGATTAGTGGATCAGAAATGTGATTGTCGTATCCCAAGAGAAAATCCTGTCGTTTCCATAGAAACGTTACTCGATTTAGAAACAAATGTCATAGAACACATAGTATTTCATAGCGACGCAATTCCCGTGTGAATTCGTCAATGAGTGGGAGTGAGGGATGCAGTAAAGGAGGATTAGTGGATCGGAAATGAGATTGTCGTATCCCAAAAGAAAATCCTGTCGTTTCCATAGAAACGTTACTCGATTTAGAAGGAGAAGTCATAGAACCCATAGTATTTCATAGCGACTCAATTTCTGTGTTAATTCGTCAATGTGAGGGAGCTAGGGATGCAATAAAGAAGGAATAGTGCATCGAGAAGGAGATACTCGTATCGCAAAAGAAGAGCCAGTCGTTTCCATAGAAACGATACTCGATTTAGAAGGAGAAGTCTTAGAACCCATAGTATTTCATAGCGACTCAATTTCTGTATTAATTCGTCAATGTGAAGGAGCTAGGGATGCAATAAAGAAGAAATAGTGCATCGAGAAGGAGATACTCGTATCGCAAAAGAAAAGCCAGTCGTTTCCATAGAAACGGTACTCGATTTGGAAGGAGATGTCATAGAACCCATAGTGTTTCAATGCGACGCAATTGCTGTGTGAATTCGTCAATGTGTGGGAGTGAGGGATGCAGTAAAGTTGGATTAGTGGATCGGAAATGTGGTTGTCGTATCCCAAAAGAAAATCCTGTCGTTTCCATAGAAACGTTACTCAATTTAGAAGTAAATGTCTTAGAACACTTAGTATTTCATAGCGACGCAATTTCCGTGTGAATTCGTCAATGAGTGGGAGTGAGGGATGCAGTAAAGAAGGATTAGTGGATCGGAAATGTGATTGTCGTATCGCAAAAGAAAAGCCAGGCGTTTCCAAAGAAACGATACTCGATTTAGAAGGAGAAGTCATAGAACCCATAGTATTCCATTGCGACGCAACTGCTGTGTTAATTCGTCAATGTGTGGGATTGAGGGATGCAGTAAAGAAGGATTAGTGGATCGGAAATGTGATGGTCCTATCCCAAAAGAAAATCCTGTCGTTTCCATAGAAACGTTACTCGATTTAGAAGGAAATGTCTTAGAACACATAGTATTTCATAGCGACGCAATTTCCGTGTGAAGTCGTCAATGTGTGGGAGTGAGGGATGCAGTAAAGAAGGATTAGTGGATCAGAAATGTGATTGTCGTATCCCAAGAGAAAATCCTGTCGTTTCCATAGAAACGTTACTCGATTTAGAAGGAAATGTCCTAGAACACATTGTATTTCATAGCGACGCAATTCCCGTGTGAATTCGTCAATGTGTGGGAGTGAGGGATGCAGTAAAGAAGGATTAGTGGATCAGAAATGTGATTCTCGTATCCCAAAAGAAAATCCTGTCGTTTCCATAGAAACGTTACTCGATTAAGAAGGAAATGTCTTAGAACACATAGTATTTCATAACAACGCAATTTCCGTGTGAATTCGTTAATGAGTGGGAGTGAGGGATGCAGTAAAGAAGGATTAGTGGATCGGAAATGAGATTGTCTTTTCACAAAAGAAAATCCTGTCGTTTCCATAGAAACGTTACTCGATTTAGAAGGCGAAGACTTAGAACCCATAGTATTTCATAGAGACTCAATTTCTGTGTTAATTCGTCAATGAGAAGGAGCTAGGGATGCAATAAAGAAGGAATAGTGCATCGAGAAGGAGATACTCGTATCGCAAAAGAAAAGCCAGTCGTTTCCATAGAAACGATACTCGATTTGGAAGGAGAAGTCATAGAACCCATAGGATTTCATTGCGACGCAATTGCTGTGTTAATTCGTCAATGTGTGGGAGTGAGGGATGCAGTAAAGAAGGATTAGTGGATCGGAAATGAGATTGTCGTATCCCAAAAGAAAATCCAGTCGTTTCCATAGAAACGTTACTCGATTTAGAAGGAGATGTCTTAGAACACATAGCATTTCAAGGCGACGCAATTTCCGTGTGAATTCGTCAATGTGTGGGAGTGAGGGATGCAGTAAAGAAGGATTAGTGGATCGGAAATGTGATTGTCGTATCCCATATGAAAATCCTGTCGTTTCCATAGAAACGTTACTCGATTTAGAAGGAAATGTCTTAGAACACATAGTATTTCATAGCGACGCAATTTTCCGTGTGAATTCGTCAATGAGTGGGAGTGAGGGATGCAGTAAAGAAGGATTAGAGGATCGGAAATGAGATTGTCGTATCCCAAAAGAAAATCCTGTCGTTTCCATAGAAACGTCACTCGATTTAGAAGGAAATGTCTTAGAACACATAGTATTTCATAGCGACGCAATTTCCGGGTGAATTCGTCAATGTGTGGGAGTGAGGGATGCAGTAAAGAAGGATTAGTGGATCGGAAATGTGATTGTCGTATCCCAAAAGAAATCCTGTCGTTTCCATAGAAACGTTACTCAATTTAGAAGGAAATGTCTTAGAACACATAGTATTACATAGCGACGCAATTTCCGTGTGAAGTCGTCAGTGTGTGGGAGTGAGGGATGCAGTAAAGAAGGATTAGTGGATCGGAAATGTGATTGTCGTATCGCAAAAGAAAATCCTGTGATTTCCATAGAAATGTTACTCGATTTAGAAGGAAATGTCTTAGAACCCATAGTATTTCATAGCGACGCAATTTCCGTGTGAATTCGTCAGTGAGTGGGAGTGAGGGATGCAGTAAAGAAGGATAAGTGGATCGAGAAGGAGATACTCGTATCGCAAAAGGAAATCCCGTCGTTTCCATAGAAACGTTACTCGATTTAGATGGAAATGTCTTAGAACACATAGTATTTCAACGCGACGCAATATCCGTGTGAATTCGCCAATGTGTGGGAGTGAGGGATGCAGTGAATAAGGATTAGTGGATCGGAAATGTGATTGTCGTATCCCAAAAGAAAATCCTGTCGTTTCCATACAAATGTTACTCGATTTAGAAGGAAATGTCTTAGAACCCATAGTATTTCATAGCGACGCAATTTCCGTGAGAATTCGTCAATGAGTGGGAGTGAGGGATGCAGTAAAGAAGGATTAGTGGATCGGAAATGAGATTGTCGTATCCCAAAAGAAAATCCTGTCGTTTCCATAGAAACGTTACTTGATTTAGAAGGAAATGTCTTCGAACACATAGTTTTTCACAGCGACGCAATTTCCGTGTGAATTCGTCAGTGAGTGGGAGTGAGGGATGCAGTAAAGAAGGATTAGTGGATCGGAAATGTGATTGTCGTATCCCAAAAGAAAATCCTGTCGTCTCCATAGAAACGTTACTCGATTTAGAAGGAAATGTCTTAGAACACATAGTATTTCATAGCGACGCAATTTCCGTGTGAATTCGTCAATGTGTGGGAGTGAGGGATGCAGTAAAGAAGGATTAGTGGATCGGAAATATGATTGTCGTATCCCAAAAGAAAATCCTGTCGTTTCCATACAAATGTTACTCGATTTAGAAGGAAATGTCTTAGAACCCATAGTATTTCATAGCGACGCAATTTCCGTGAGAATTCGTCAATGAGTGGGAGTGAGGGATGCAGTAAAGAAGGATTAGTGAATCGGAAATGAGATTGTCGTATCCCAAAAGAAAATCCTGTCGTTTCCATAGAAACGTTACTTGATTTAGAAGGAAATGTCTTAGAACACATAGTTTTTCACAGCGACGCAATTTCCGTGTGAATTCGTCAGTGAGTGGGAGTGAGGGATGCAGTAAAGAAGGATTAGTGGATCGGAAATGAGATTGTTGTATCCCAAAAGAAAATCCTGTCGTTTCCATAGAAGCGTTACTCGATTTAGAAGGAAATGTCTTAGAACACATAGTATTTCATAGCGACGCAATTTCCGTGTGAATTCGTCAATGTGTGGGAGTGAGGGATGCAGTAAAGAAGGATTAGTGGATCGGAAATGTGATTGTCGTATCCCAAAAGAAAATCCTGTCGCTTCCATAGAAACGTTACTCGATTTAGAAGGAAATGACATAGAACACATAGTATTTCATTGCGACGCAATTGCTGTGTTAATTCGTCAATGTGTGGGAGTGAGGGATGCAGTAAAGAAGGATTAGTGGATCGGAAATGAGATTTTCGTATCCCAAAAAAAATCCTGTCGTTTCATTAGAAGCGTTACTCGATTTACAAGGAGAAGTCATAGAACCCATAGTATTTCATAGCGACGCAATTTCAGTGTGAATCCGTCAATGCGTGGGAGTGCGGGATGCAGTAAAGAAGGATTAGTGGATCGGAAATGTCATTGTCGTATCCCAAAAGAAAATCCTGTCGTCTCCATAGAAACGTTACTGGATTTAGAAGGAAATGTCTTAGAACACGTAGTATTTAATAGCGACGCAATTTCCGTGTGAATTCGTCAATGAGTGGGAGTGAGGGATGCAGTAAAGAAGGATTAGTGGATCGGAAATGAGATTGTCGTATCCCAAAAGAAAATCCTGTCGTTTCCATAGAAACGTTACTCGATTTAGAAGGAAATGTCTTAGAACACATAGTATTTCATAGCGACGCAATTTCCGTGTGAATTCGTCAATGTGTGGGAGTGAGGGACGCAGTAAAGAAGGATTAGTGGATCGGAAATGAGATTGTCGTATCCCAAAATAAAATCCTGTCGTTTCCATAGAAACGTTACTCGATTTAGAAGGAAATGTCTCGGAACACATAGTATTTCATAGCGACGCAATTTCCGTGTGAAATCGTCAATGTGTGGGAGTGAGGGATGCAGTAAAGAAGGATTAGTGGATCAGAAACGAGATTGTCGTATCCCAAAAGAAAATCCTGTCGTTTCCATAGAAACGTTACTCGATTTAGAAGGAGAAGTCATAGAACCCATAGTATTTCATAGCGACGCAATTTCCGTGTGAATTCGTCAATGTGTGGGAGTCAGGGATGCAGTAAAAAAGGATTAGTGGATCGGAAATGAGATTGTCGTATCCCAAAAGAAAATCCTGTCGTTTCCATCGAAACGTTACTCGATTTAGAAGGAAATGTCTTAGAACACATAGTATTTCATTGCGGCGCAATTGCTTTGTTAATTCGTCAATGTGTGGGAGTGAGGGATACAGTAAAGAAGGATTAGTGGATCGGAAATGTGATTGTCGTATCCCAAAAAAAATCCTGTCGTTTCCATAGAAACGTTACTCGATTTAGAAGGAAATGTCTTAGAACCCATAGTATTTCATAGCGACGCAATTTCCGTGTTAATTCGTCAATGTGTGGGAGTGAGGGATGCAGTAAAGGAGGATTAGTGGATCGGAAATGAGATTGTCGTATCCCAAAAGAATATCCTGTCGTTTCCATAGAAACGTTACTCGATTTAGAAGGAGAAGTCATTGAACCCACAGTATTTCATAGCGACGCAATTTCCGTGTGAATTCGTCAATGTGTGGGAGTGAGGGATGCAGTATAGAAGGATTAGTGGATCGGAAATGTGATTGTCGTATCCCAAAAGAAAATCCTGTCGTTTCCATAGAAACGTCACTCGATTTAGAAGGAGAAGTCGTAGATCCCATTGTATTTCATAGCGACGCAATTTCCGTGTGAATTCGTCAGTGTGTGGGAGTGAGGGATGCAGTAAAGAAGGATTAGTGGATCGGAAATGAGATTTTCGTATCCCACAAGAAAATCCTGTCGTTTCCATAGAAACGTCACTCGATTTAGAAGGAGATGTCATAGAACCCATAGTATTTCATAGCGACGCAATTTCCGTGTGAATTCGTCAATGTGTGGGAGTGAGACTTGCAGTAAAGAAGGATTAGTGGATCGGAAATGAGATTGTCGTATCCCAAAAGAAAATCCTGTCGTTTCCATACAAACGTTACTCGATTTAGAAGGAGAAGTCATAGAACCCATAGTATTTCATAGCGACGCAATTTCAGTGTGAATTCGTCAATGCGTGGGAGTGAGGGATGCAGTAAAGAAGGATTAGTGGATCGGAAATGTCATTGTCGTATCCCAAAAGAAAATCCTGTCGTTTCCATAGAAACGTTACTCAATTTAGAAGGAAATGTCTTAGAACACATAGTATTTCAAGGCGACGAAATTTCCGTGTGAATTCGTCAATGTGTGGGAGCGAGGGATGCAGTAAAGAAGGATTAGCGGATCGGAAATGTGATTGTCTTATCCCAAAAGAAAAACCTGTCGTTTCCATAGAAACGTTAATCGATTTAGAAGGAGAAGTGATAGAACCCATAGTATTTCATAGCGACGCAATTTCCGTGTGAATTCGTCAATGTGTGGGAGTGAGGGATGCAGTAAAGAAGTATTAGTGGATCGAAAATGTGATTGTCGTATCCCAAAAGAAAATCCTGTCGATTCCAAAGAAACGTTACTCGATTTAGAAGGATATGTCTTAGAACACATAATATTTCATAGCGACGCAATTTCCGTGTGAATTCGTCAATGTGTGGGAGTGAGATATGCAGTAATGAAGGATTAGTGGATCGGAAATGTGATTGTCGTATCCCAAAAGAAAATCCTGTCGTTTCCATAGAAAAGTTACTCGATTTAGAAGAAAATGTCTTAGAACACATAGAATTTCATAGCGACGCAATTTCCGTGTGAATTCGTCAATGTGTGAGAGTGAGGGATGCAGTAAAGAAGGATTAGTGGATCGGAAATGTGATTGTCGTATCGCAAAAGAAAATCCTGTGATTTCCATAGAAATGTTACTCGATTTAGAAGGAAATGTCTTAGAACCCATAGTATTTCATAGCGACGCAATTTCCGTGTGAATTCGTCAGTGAGTGGGAGTGTGGGATGCAGTAAAGAAGGATTAGTGGATCGGAAATAAGATTGTCGTATCCCAAAAGAAATCCTGTCGTTTCCATAGAAACGTTACTCGATGTAGAAGGAAATGTCTCAGAACACATAGTATTTCATAGCGACGCAATTTCCGTGTGAATTCGTCAATGTGTGGGAGTGAGGGATGCAGTAAAGAAGGATAAGTGGATCGAGAAGGAGATACTCGTATCGCAAAAGGAAATCCTGTCGTTTCCATAGAAACGTTACTCGATTTAGATGCAAATGTCTTAGAACACATAGTATTTCAACGCGACGCAATATCCGTGTGAATTCGCCAATGTGTGGGTGTGAGGGATGCAGTGAATAAGGATTAGTGGATCGGAAATGAGATTGTCGTATCCCAAAAGAAAATCCTGTCGTTTCCATAGAAACGTTACTCGATTTAGAAGGAAATGTCTTAGAACACATAGTATTTCATAGCGACGCAATTTCCGTGTGAATTCGTCAATGTGTGGGAGTGAGGGATGCAGTAAAGAAGGATTAGTGGATCGGAAATGTGATTGTCGTATCCCAAAAGAAAATCCTGTCGTTTCCATACAAATGTTACTCGATTTAGAAGGAAATGTCTTAGAACCCATAGTATTTCATAGCGACGCAATTTCCGTGAGAATTCGTCAATGAGTGGGAGTGAGGGATGCAGTAAAAAAGGATTAGTGGATCGGAAATGAGATTGTCGTATCCCAAAAGAAAATCCTGTCGTTTCCATAGAAACGTTACTTGATTTAGAAGGAAATGTCTTAGAACACATAGTTTTTCACAGCAACGCAATTTCCGTGTGAATTCGTCAGTGAGTTGGAGTGAGGGATGCAGTAAAGAAGGATTAGTGGATCGGAAATGAGATTGTTGTATCCCAAAAGAAAATCCTGTCGTTTCCATAGAAGCGTTACTCGATTTAGAAGGAAATGTCTTAG
Organism: Schistocerca piceifrons; assembly: GCF_021461385.2. Taxonomy (NCBI): domain Eukaryota; kingdom Metazoa; phylum Arthropoda; class Insecta; order Orthoptera; family Acrididae; genus Schistocerca; species Schistocerca piceifrons. The sequence goes on from NW_025728287.1 coordinate 5,003,755, forward strand.
AACACATAGTATTTCATAGCGACGCAATTTCCGTGTGAATTCGTCAATGTGTGGGAGTGAGGGATGCAGTAAAGAAGGATTAGTGGATCGGAAATGTGATTGTCGTATCCCAAAAGAAAATCCTGTCGCTTCCATAGAAACGTTACTCGATTTAGAAGGAAATGTCATAGAACACATAGTATTTCATTGCGACGCAATTGCTGTGTTAATTCGTCAATGTGTGGAAGTGAGGGATGCAGTAAAGAAGGATTAGTGGATCGGAAATGAGATTGTCGTATCCCAAAAGAAAATCCTGTCGTTTCCATAGAAACGTTACTCGATTTATAAGGAAATGTCTTAGAACACATGGTATTTCATAGCGACGCAATTTCCGTGTGAATTCGTCAATGTGTGGGAGTGAGGGATGCAGTAAAGAAGGATTAGTGGATCGGAAATGAGATTGTCGTATCCCAAAAGAAAATCCTGTCGTTTCCATAGAAGCGTTACTCGATTTAGAAGGAGAAGTCATAGAACCCATAGTATTTCATAGCGACGCAATTTCAGTGTGAATCCGTCAATGCGTGGGAGTGAGGGATGCAGTAAAGAAGGATTAGTGGATCGGAAATGTCATTGTCGTATCCCAAAAGAAAATCCTGTCGTCTCCATAGAAACGTTACTGGATTTAGAAGGAAATGTCTTAGAACACATAGTATTTAATAGCGACGCAATTTCCGTGTGAATTCGTCAATGAGTGGGAGTGAGGGATGCAGTAAAGAAGGATTAGTGGATCAGAAATGAGATTGTCGTATCCCAAAAGAAAATCCTGTCGTTTCCATAGAAACGTTACTCGATTTAGAAGGAAATGTCTTAGAACACATAGTATTTCATAGCGACGCAATTTCCGTGTGAATTCGTCAATGTGTGGGAGTGAGGGATGCAGTAAAGAAGGATTAGTGGATCGGAAATGAGATTGTCGTATCCCAAAAGAAAATCCTGTCGATTCCATAGAAACGTTACTCGATTTAGAAGGAAATGTCTCGGAACACATAGTATTTCATAGCGACGCAATTTCCGTGTAAAATCGTCAATGTGTGGGAGTGAGGGATGCAGTAAAGAAGGATTAGTGGATCAGAAATGAGATTGTCGTATCCCAAAAGAAAATCCTGTCGTTTCCATAGAAACGTTACTCGATTTAGAAGGAGAAGTCATAGAACCCATAGTATTTCATAGCGACGCAATTTCCGTGTGAATTCGTCAATGTGTGGGAGTGAGGGATGCAGTAAAAAAGGATTAGTGGATCGGAAATGAGATTGTCGTATCCCAAAAGAAAATCCTGTCGTTTCCATCGAAACGTTACTCGATTTAGAAGGAAACGTCTTAGAACACATAGTATTTCATTGCGGCGCAATTGCTTTGTTAATTCGCCAATGTGTGGGAGTGAGGGATGCAGTGAATAAGGATTAGTGGATCGGAAATGTGATTGACGTATCTCAAAAAAAATCCTGTCGTTTCCATAGAAACGTTACTCGATTTAGAAGGAAATGTCTTAGAACACATAGTATTTCATAGCGACGCAATTTCCGTGTGAATTCGTCAATGTGTGGGAGTGAGGGATGCAGTAAAGAAGGATTAGTGGATCGGAAATGTGATTGTCGTATCCCAAAAGAAAATCCTGTCGTTTCCATACAAATGTTACTCGATTTAGAAGGAAATGTCTTAGAACCCATAGTATTTCATAGCGACGCAATTTCCGTGAGAATTCGTCAATGAGTGGGAGTGAGGGATGCAGTAAAAAAGGATTAGTGGATCGGAAATGAGATTGTCGTATCCCAAAAGAAAATCCTGTCGTTTCCATAGAAACGTTACTTGATTTAGAAGGAAATGTCTTAGAACACATAGTTTTTCACAGCGACGCAATTTCCGTGTGAATTCGTCAGTGAGTGGGAGTGAGGGATGCAGTAAAGAAGGATTAGTGGATCGGATATGAGATTGTTGTATCCCAAAAGAAAATCCTGTCGTTTCCATAGAAGCGTTACTCGATTTAGAAGGAAATGTCTTAGAACACATAGTATTTCATAGCGACGCAATTTCCGTGTGAATTCGTCAATGTGTGGGAGTGAGGGATGCAGTAAAGAAGGATTAGTGGATCGGAAATGTGATTGTCGTATCCCAAAAGAAAATCCTGTCGCTTCCATAGAAACGTTACTCGATTTAGAAGGAAATGTCATAGAACACATAGTATTTCATTGCGACGCAATTGCTGTGTTAATTCGTCAATGTGTGGGAGTGAGGGATGCAGTAAAGAAGGATTAGTGGATCGGAAATGAGATTGTCGTATCCCAAAAGAAAATCCTGTCGTTTCCATAGAAACGTTACTCGATTTATAAGGAAATGTCTTAGAACACATGGTATTTCATAGCGACGCAATTTCCGTGTGAATTCGTCAATGTGTGGGAGTGAGGGATGCAGTAAAGAAGGATTAGTGGATAGGAAATGAGATTGTCGTATCCCAAAAGAAAATCCTGTCGTTTCCATAGAAGCGTTACTCGATTTAGAAGGAGAAGTCATAGAACCCATAGTATTTCATAGCGACGCAATTTCAGTGTGAATCCGTCAATGCGTGGGAGTGAGGGATGCAGTAAAGAAGGATTAGTGGATCGGAAATGTCATTGTCGTATCCCAAAAGAAAATCCTGTCGTCTCCATAGAAACGTTACTGGATTTAGAAGGAAATGTCTTAGAACACATAGTATTTAATAGCGACGCAATTTCCGTGTGAATTCGTCAATGAGTGGGAGTGAGGGATGCAGTAAAGAAGGATTAGTGGATCAGAAATGAGATTGTCGTATCCCAAAAGAAAATCCTGTCGTTTCCATAGAAACGTTACTCGATTTAGAAGGAAATGTCTTAGAACACATAGTATTTCATAGCGACGCAATTTCCGTGTGAATTCGACAATGTGTGGGAGTGAGGGATGCAGTAAAGAAGGATTAGTGGATCGGAAATGAGATTGTCGTATCCCAAAAGAAAATCCTGTCGTTACCATAGAAACGTTACTCGATTTAGAAGGAAACGTCTCGGAACACATAGTATTTCATAGCGATGCAATTTCCGTGTGAAATCGTCAATGTGTGGGAGTGAGGGATGCAGTAAAGAAGGATTAGTGGATCAGAAATGAGATTGTCGTATCCCAAAAGAAAATCCTGTCGTTTCCATAGAAACGTTACTCGATTTAGAAGGAGAAGTCATAGAACCCATAGTATTTCATAGCGACGCAATTTCCGTGTGAATTCGTCAATGTGTGGGAGTGAGGGATGCAGTAAAAAAGGATTAGTGGATCGGAAATGAGATTGTCGTATCCCAAAAGAAAATCCTGTCGTTTCCATCGAAACGTTACTCGATTTAGAAGGAAACGTCTTAGAACACATAGTATTTCATTGCGGCGCAATTGCTTTGTTAATTCGTCAATGTGTGGGAGTGAGGGATGCAGTAAAGAAGGATTAGTGGATCGGAAATGTGATTGTCGTATCCCAAAAAAAATCCTGTCGTTTCCATAGAAACGTTACTCGATTTAGAAGGAAATGTCTTAGAACCCATAGTATTTCATAGCGACGCAATTTCCGTGTTAATTCGTCAATGTGTGGGAGTGAGGGATGCAGTAAAGGAGGTTTAGTGGATCGGAAATGAGATTGTCGTATCCCAAAAGAATATCCTGTCGTTTCCATACAAATGTTACTCGATTTAGAAGGAAATGTCTTAGAACCCATAGTATTTCATAGCGACGCAATTTCCGTGAGAATTCGTCAATGAGTGGGAGTGAGGGATGCAGTAAAAAAGGATTAGTGGATCGGAAATGAGATTGTCGTATCCCAAAAGAAAATCCTGTCGTTTCCATAGAAACGTTACTTGATTTAGAAGGAAATGTCTAAGAACACATAGTTTTTCACAGCGACGCAATTTCCGTGTGAATTCGTCAATGTGTGGAAGTGAGGGATGCAGTAAAGAAGGATTAGTGGATCGGAAATGAGATTGTCGTATCCCAAAAGAAAATCCTGTCGTTTCCATAGAAACGTTACTCGATTTATAAGGAAATGTCTTAGAACACATGGTATTTCATAGCGACGCAATTTCCGTGTGAATTCGTCAATGTGTGGGAGTGAGGGATGCAGTAAAGAAGGATTAGTGGATCGGAAATGAGATTGTCGTATCCCAAAAGAAAATCCTGTCGTTTCCATAGAAGCGTTACTCGATTTAGAAGGAGAAGTCATAGAACCCATAGTATTTCATAGCGACGCAATTTCAGTGTGAATCCGTCAATGCGTGGGAGTGAGGGATGCAGTAAAGAAGGATTAGTGGATCGGAAATGTCATTGTCGTATCCCAAAAGAAAATCCTGTCGTCTCCATAGAAACGTTACTGGATTTAGAAGGAAATGTCTTAGAACACATAGTATTTAATAGCGACGCAATTTCCGTGTGAATTCGTCAATGAGTGGGAGTGAGGGATGCAGTAAAGAAGGATTAGTGGATCAGAAATGAGATTGCCGTATCCCAAAAGAAAATCCTGTCGTTTCCATAGAAACGTTACTCGATTTAGAAGGAAATGTCTTAGAACACATAGTATTTCATAGCGACGCAATTTCCGTGTGAATTCGTCAATGTGTGGGAGTGAGGGATGCAGTACAGAAGGATTAGTGGATCGGAAATGTGATTGTCGTATCCCAAAAGAAAATCCTGTCGCTTCCATAGAAACGTTACTCGATTTAGAAGGAAATGTCATAGAACACATAGTATTTCATTGCGACGCAATTGCTGTGTTAATTCGTCAATGTGTGGGAGTGAGGGATGCAGTAAAGAAGGATTAGTGGATCGGAAATGAGATTGTCGTATCCCAAAAGAAAATCCTGTCGTTTCCATAGAAACGTTACTCGATTTATAAGGAAATGTCTTAGAACACATGGTATTTCATAGCGACGCAATTTCCGTGTGAATTCGTCAATGTGTGGGAGTGAGGGATGCAGTAAAGAAGGATTAGTGGATCGGAAATGAGATTGTCGTATCCCAAAAGAAAATCCTGTCGTTTCCATAGAAGCGTTACTCGATTTAGAAGGAGAAGTCATAGAACCCATAGTATTTCATAGCGACGCAATTTCAGTGTGAATCCGTCAATGCGTGGGAGTGAGGGATGCAGTAAAGAAGGATTAGTGGATCGGAAATGTCATTGTCGTATCCCAAAAGAAAATCCTGTCGTCTCCATAGAAACGTTACTGGATTTAGAAGGAAATGTCTTAGAACACATAGTATTTCATTGCGGCGCAATTGCTTTGTTAATTCGTCAATGTGTGGGAGTGAGGGATGCAGTAAAGAAGGATTAGTGGATCGGAAATGTGATTGTCGTATCCCAAAAAAAATCCTGTCGTTTCCATAGAAACGTTACTCGATTTAGAAGGAAATGTCTTAGAACCCATAGTAATTCATAGCGACGCAATTTCCGTGTTAATTCATCAATGTGTGGGAGTGAGGGATGCAGTAAAGGAGGTTTAGTGGATCGGAAATGAGATTGTCGTATCCCAAAAGAATATCCTGTCGTTTCCATACAAATGTTACTCGATTTAGAAGGAAATGTCTTAGAACCCATAGTATTTCATAGCGACGCAATTTCCGTGAGAATTCGTCAATGAGTGGGAGTGAGGGATGCAGTAAAAAAGGATTAGTGGATCGGAAATGAGATTGTCGTATCCCAAAAGAAAATCCTGTCGTTTCCATAGAAACGTTACTTGATTTAGAAGGAAATGTCTTAGAACACATAGTTTTTCACAGCGACGCAATTTCCGTGTGAATTCGTCAGTGAGTGGGAGTGAGGGATGCAGTAAAGAAGGATTAGTGGATCGGAAATGAGATTGTTGTATCCCAAAAGAAAATCCTGTCGTTTCCATAGAAGCGTTACTCGATTTAGAAGGAAATGTATTAGAACACATAGTATTTCATAGCGACGCAATTTCCGTGTGAATTCGTCAATGTGTGGGAGTGAGGGATGCAGTAAAGAAGGATTAGTGGATCGGAAATGTGATTGTCGTATCCCAAAAGAAAATCCTGTCGCTTCCATAGAAACGTTACTCGATTTAGAAGGAAATGTCATAGAACACATAGTATTTCATTGCGACGCAATTGCTGTGTTAATTCGTCAATGTGTGGAAGTGAGGGATGCAGTAAAGAAGGATTAGTGGATCGGAAATGAGATTGTCGTATCCCAAAAGAAAATCCTGTCGTTTCCATAGAAACGTTACTCGATTTATAAGGAAATGTCTTAGAACACATGGTATTTCATAGCGACGCAATTTCCGTGTGAATTCGTCAATGTGTGGGAGTGAGGGATGCAGTAAAGAAGGATTAGTGGATCGGAAATGAGATTGTCGTATCCCAAAAGAAAATCCTGTCGTTTCCATAGAAGCGTTACTCGATTTAGAAGGAGAAGTCATAGAACCCATAGTATTTCATAGCGACGCAATTTCAGTGTGAATCCGTCAATGCGTGGGAGTGAGGGATGCAGTAAAGAAGGATTAGTGGATCGGAAATGTCATTGTCGTATCCCAAAAGAAAATCCTGTCGTCTCCATAGAAACGTTACTGGATTTAGAAGGAAATGTCTTAGAACACATAGTATTTAATAGCGACGCAATTTCCGTGTGAATTCGTCAACGAGTGGGAGTGAGGGATGCAGTAAAGAAGGATTAGTGGATCAGAAATGAGATTGTCGTATCCCAAAAGAAAATCCTGTCGTTTCCATAGAAACGTTACTCGATTTAGAAGGAAATGTCTTAGAACACATAGTATTTCATAGCGACGCAATTTCCGTGTGAATTCGTCAATGTGTGGGAGTGAGGGATGCAGTAAAGAAGGATTAGTGGATCGGAAATGAGATTGTCGTATCCCAAAAGAAAATCCTGTCGATTCCATAGAAACGTTACTCGATTTAGAAGGAAATGTCTCGGAACACATAGTATTTCATAGCGACGCAATTTCCGTGTGAAATCGTCAATGTGTGGGAGTGAGGGATGCAGTAAAGAAGGATTAGTGGATCAGAAATGAGATTGTCGTATGCCAAAAGAAAATCCTGTCGTTTCCATAGAAACGTTACTCGATTTAGAGGGAGAAGTCATAGAACCCATACTATTTCATAGCGACGCAATTTCCGTGTGAATTCGTCAATGTGTGGGAGTGAGGGATGCAGTAAAAAAGGATTAGTGGATCGGAAATGAGATTGTCGTATCCCAAAAGAAAATCCTGTCGTTTCCATCGAAACGTTACTCGATTTAGAAGGAAACGTCTTAGAACACATAGTATTTCATTGCGGCGCAATTGCTTTGTTAATTCGCCAATGTGTGGGAGTGAGGGATGCAGTGAATAAGGATTAGTGGATCGGAAATGAGATTGTCGTATCCCAAAAAAAATCCTGTCGTTTCCATAGAAACGTTACTCGATTTAGAAGGAAATGTCTTAGAACACATAGTATTTCATAGCGACGCAATTTCCGTGTGAATTCGTCAATGTGTGGGAGTGAGGGATGCAGTAAAGAAGGATTAGTGGATCGGAAATGTGATTGTCGTATCCCAAAAGAAAATCCTGTCGTTTCCATACAAATGTTACTCGATTTAGAAGGAAATGTCTTAGAACCCATAGTATTTCATAGCGACGCAATTTCCGTGAGAATTCGTCAATGAGTGGGAGTGAGGGATGCAGTAAAAAAGGATTAGTGGATCGGAAATGAGATTGTCGTATCCCAAAAGAAAATCCTGTCGTTTCCATAGAAACGTTACTTGATTTAGAAGGAAATGTCTTAGAACACATAGTTTTTCACAGCGACGCAATTTCCGTGTGAATTCGTCAGTGAGTGGGAGTGAGGGATGCAGTAAAGAAGGATTAGTGGATCGGATATGAGATTGTTGTATCCCAAAAGAAAATCCTGTCGTTTCCATAGAAGCGTTACTCGATTTAGAAGGAAATGTCTTAGAACACATAGTATTTCATAGCGACGCAATTTCCGTGTGAATTCGACAATGTGTGGGAGTGAGGGATGCAGTAAAGAAGGATTAGTGGATCGGAAATGTGATTGTCGTATCCCAAAAGAAAATCCTGTCGCTTCCATAGAAACGTTACTCGATTTAGAAGGAAATGTCATAGAACACATAGTATTTCATTGCGACGCAATTGCTGTGTTAATTCGTCAATGTGTGGGAGTGAGGGATGCAGTAAAGAAGGATTAGTGGATCGGAAATGAGATTGTCGTATCCCAAAAGAAAATCCTGTCGTTTCCATAGAAACGTTACTCGATTTATAAGGAAATGTCTTAGAACACATGGTATTTCAAAGCGACGCAATTTCCGTGTGAATTCGTCAATGTGTGGGAGTGAGGGATGCAGTAAAGAAGGATTAGTGGATCGGAAATGAGATTGTCGTATCCCAAAAGAAAATCCTGTCGTTTCCATAGAAGCGTTACTCGATTTAGAAGGAGAAGTCATAGAACCCATAGTATTTCATAGCGACGCAATTTCAGTGTGAATCCGTCAATGCGTGGGAGTGAGGGATGCAGTAAAGAAGGATTAGTGGATCGGAAATGTCATTGTCGTATCCCAAAAGAAAATCCTGTCGTCTCCATAGAAACGTTACTGGATTTAGAAGGAAATGTCTTAGAACACATAGTATTTAATAGCGACGCAATTTCCGTGTGAATTCGTCAATGAGTGGGAGTGAGGGATGCAGTAAAGAAGGATTAGTGGATCAGAAATGAGATTGTCGTATCCCAAAAGAAAATCCTGTCGTTTCCATAGAAACGTTACTCGATTTAGAAGGAAATGTCTTAGAACACATAGTATTTCATAGCGACGCAATTTCCGTGTGAATTCGACAATGTGTGGGAGTGAGGGATGCAGTAAAGAAGGATTAGTGGATCGGAAATGAGATTGTCGTATCCCAAAAGAAAATCCTGTCGTTTCCATAGAAACGTTACTCGATTTAGAAGGAGAAGTCATAGAACCCATAGTATTTCATTGCGACGCAATTTCCGTGTGAATTCGTCAATGTGTGGGAGTGAGGGATGCAGTAAAAAAGGATTAGTGGATCGGAAATGAGATTGTCGTATCCCAAAAGAAAATCCTGTCGTTTCCATCGAAACGTTACTCGATTTAGAAGGAAACGTCTTAGAACACATAGTATTTCATTGCGGCGCAATTGCTTTGTTAATTCGTCAATGTGTGGGAGTGAGGGATGCAGTAAAGAAGGATTACTGGATCGGAAATGAGATTGTCGTATCCCAAAAGAAAATCCTGTCGTTTCCATAGAAACGTTACTCGATTTAGAAGGAAATGTCTCGGAACACATAGTATTTCATAGCGACGTAATGTCCGTGTGATTTCGTCAATGTGTGGGAGTGAGGGATGCAGTAAAGAAGGATTAGTGGATCGGAAATGAGATTGTCGTATCCCAAAAGAATATCCTGTCGTTTCCATAGAAACGTAAATCGATTTAGAAGAAGAAGTCATAGAACCCATAGTATTTCATAGCGACGCAATTTCCTAGTGAATTCGTCAATGAGTGGGAGTGAGGGATGCAGTAAAGAAGGATTAGTGGATCGGAAAGGAGATTGTCGTATCCCAAAAGAAAATCCTGTCGTTTCCATAGAAACGTTACTCGATTTAGAAGGAAATGTCTTAGAACACATAGTATTTCATAGCGACGCAATTTCCGTGTGAATTCGTCAATGTGTGGGAGTGAGGGATGCAGTAAAGAAGGATTAGTGGATCGGAAATGTGATTGTCGTATCCCAAAAAAAAATCCTGTCGTTTCCATAGAAACGTTACTCGATTTAGTAGGAAATGTCTTAGAACACATAGTATTTCGTAGCGACGCAATTTCCGTGTGAATTCGTCAATGTGTGGGAGTGAGGGATGCAGTAAAGAAGGATTAGTGGATCGGAAATGTGATTGTCGTATCCCAAAAGAAAATCCTGTCGTTTCCATAGAAACGTTACTCGATTTAGAAGGAAATGTCTTAGAACCCATAGTATTTCATAGCGACGCAACTTCCGTGTTAATTCGTCAATGTGTGGGAGTAAGGGATGCAGTAAAGGAGGATTAGTGGATCGGAAATGAGATTGTCGTATCCCAAAAGAATATCCTGTCGTTTCCATAGAAACTTTACTCGATTTAGAAGGAGAAGTCGTAGAACCCATAGTATTTCATAGCGACGCAATTTCCGTGTGAATTCGTCAATGTGTGGGTGTGAGGGATGCAGTAAAGAAGGATTAGTGGATCGGAAATGTGATTGTCGTATCCCAAAAGATAATCCTGTTGTTTCCATAGAAACGTTACTCGATTTAGAAGGAAATGTCTTAGAACTCATAGTATTTCATAGCGACGCAATTTCAGTGTGAATTCGTCAATGCGTGGGAGTGAGGGATGCAGTAAAGAAGGATTAGTGGATCGGAAATGTCAGTGTCGTATCCCAAAAGAAAATCCTGTCGTCTCCATAGAAACGTTACTCGATTTAGAAGGAAATGTCTTAAAACACATAGTATTTCATAGCGACGCAATTTCCGTGTGAATTCGTCAATGAGTGGGAGTGAGGGATGCAGTAAAGGAGGATTAGTGAATCGGAAATGAGATTGTCGTATCCCAAAAGAAAATCCTGTCGTTTCCATAGAAACGTTACTCGATTTAGAAGGAAATGTCTTAGAACACAAAGTTTTTCATAGCGACGCAATTTCCGTGTGAATTCGTCAATGTGTGGGAGTGAGGGATGCAGTAAAGAAGGATTAGTGGATCGGAAATGAGATTGTCGTATCCCAAAAGAAAATCCTGTCGTTTCCATAGAAACGTTACTCGATTTAGAAGGAAATGTCTTAGAACACATAGCATTTCATAGCGACGCAATGTCTGTGTGAATTCTACAATGCGTGGGAGTGAGGGATGCAGTAATGAAGGATTAGTGGATCGAAAATGAGATTGTCGTATCCCAAAAGAAAATCCTGTCGTTTCCATAGAAACGTTACTCGATTTAGAGGGAAATGTCTTAGAACACATAGTATTTCATAGCGACGCAATTTCCGTGTGAATTCGTCAATGTGTGGGAGTGAGGGATGCAGTAAAAAAGGATTAGTGGATCGGAAATGAGATTGTCGTATCCCAAAAGAAAATCCTGTCGTTTCCATCGAAACGTTACTCGATTTAGAAGGAAATGTCTTAGAACACATAGTATTTCATTGCGGCGCAATTGCTTTGTTAATTCGTCAATGTGCGGGAGTGAGGGATGCAGTAAAGAAGGATTAGTGGATCGGAAATGTGATTGTCGTATCCCAAAAGAAAATCCTGTCGTTTCCATAGAAACGTTACTCGATTTAGAAGGAAATGTCTTAGAACCCATAGTATTTCATAGCGACGCAATTTCCGTGTTAATTTGTCAATGTGTGGGAGTGAGGGATGCAGTAAAGGAGGATTAGTGGATCGGAAATGAGATTGTCGTATCCCAAAAGAATATCCTGTCGTTTCCATAGAAACGTTACTCGATTTACAAGGAGAAGTCATAGAACCCACAGTATTCCATAGCGACGCAATTTCCGTGTGAATTCGTCAATGTGTGGGAGTGAGGGATGCAGTAAAGAAGGATTAGTGGATCGGAAATGTGATTGTCGTATCCCAAAAGAAAATCCTGTTGTTTCCATAGAAACGTTACTCCATTTAGAAGGAAATGTCTTAGAACTCATAGAATTTCATAGCGGCGCAATGTCCGTGTGAATTCGTCAATGAGTGGGAGTGAGGGATGCAGTAAAGAAGGATTAGAGGATCGGAAATGTGACTGTCGTATCCCAAAAGAAAATCCTGTCATTTCCATAGAAACGTTACTCGATTTAGAAGGAAAAGCCTTAGAACACATAGTATTTCATAGCGACGCAATTTCCGTGTGAATTCGTCAATGAGTGGGATAGAGGGATGCAGTAAAGACGGATTAGTGGATCGGAAATGAGATTGTCATATCCCAAAAGAAAATCCTGTCGGTTCCATAGAAACGTTACTCGATTTAGAAGCAGAAGTCATAGAACCCATAGTATTTCATAGCGACGCAATTTCCGTGTGAATTGGTCAATGAGTGGGAGTGAGGGATGCAGTAAAGAATGATTAGTGGATTTGGAAATGGGATTGTCGTATCCCAAAAGATAATCCTGTCGTTTCCATAGAAACGTTACTCGATTTAGAATGAAATGTCTTAGAACACATGGTATTTCATAGCGACGCAATTTCCGTGTGAATTCGTCAATGTGTGGGAGTGAGGGATGCAGTAAAGATGGATTAGTGGGTCGGAAATGAGTTTGTCGTATCCCAAAAGAAAATCCTGTCGTTTCCATAGAAACGTTACTCGATTTAGAAGGAAATGTCATAGAACCCATAGTATTTTATTGTGACGCAATTGCTGTGTTAATTCGTCAATGTGTGGGAGTGAGGGATGCAGTAAATAAGGATTACTGGATCGGAAATGAGATTTTCGTATTCCAAAAGAAAATCCTGTCGTTTCCATAGAAACGTTACTCGATTTAGAAGGAGAAGTCATAGAACACATAGTATTTCATAGCGACGCAATTTCCGTGTGAATTCGTCTTTGTGTGGGAGTGAGGGATGCAGTAAAGAAGGATTAGTGGATCGGAAATAAGATTGTCGTATCCCAAAAGAAAATCCAGTCGTTTCCTTAGAAACGTTACTCGATTTAGAAGGAAATGTCTTAGAACACTTAGTATTTCAAGGCGACGCAATTTCCGTGTGAATTCGTCAATGTGTGGGAGTGAGGGATGCAGTAAAGAAGGATTAGTGGATCGGAAATGTGATTGTCGTATCCCAAATGAAAATCCTGTCGTTTCCATAGAAACGTTACTCGATTTAGAAGGAAATGTCTTAGAACACATAGTATTTCATAGCGACGCAATTTCCGTGTGAATTCGTCAATGAGTGGGAGTGAGGGATGCAGTGAAGAAGGATTGGAGGATCGGAAATGAGATTGTCGTATCCCAAAAGAAAATCCTGTCGTTTCCATAGAAACGTCACTCGATTTAGAAGGAAATGTCTTAGAACACATACTATTTCATAGCGAAGCAATTCACGTGTGAATTCGTCAATGTGTGGGAGTGAGGGATGCAGTAAAGAAGGATTAGTTAATCGGAAATGTGATTGTCGTATCCCAAAATAAAATCCTGTCGTTTCCATAGAAACGTTACTCGATTTAGAAGGAAAAGTCTTAGAACACATAGTATTTCAAGGCGACGCAATTTCCGTGTGAATTCGTCAATGTGTGGGAGTGAGGGATGCAGTAAAGAAGGATTAGTGGATCGGAAATGTGATTGTCGTATCCCAAAAGAAAATCCTGCCGTTTCCATAGAAACGTTAATCGATTTAGAAGGAGAAGTCATAGAACCCATAGTATTTCATAGCGACGCAATTTCGGTGTGAATTCGTCAATGTGTGGGAGTGAGGGATGCAGTAAAGAAGGATTAGTGGAACGGAAATGTGATTGTCGTATCCCAAAAGATAATCCTGTCGTTTCCATAGAAAAGTTACTCGATTTAGAAGGAAATGTCTTAGAACACATAGTATATCATAGCGACGCAATTTCCGTGTGAATTCGTCAATGAGTGGGAGTGAGGGATGCAGTAAAGAAGGATTAGTGGATCGGAAATGAGATTGTCGTATTTTAAGGAACCATTTGCACTAGAGCACAGATAATATTTAAGTTAGTTAACTTAGATTATATGTATCGATTTTTTAAGACAAGAGAATGCAAAATAAAGCAATTAACACCGCTCTCTTGTCACAGCGAGTAGGCATCAACACTCTCATGTCATTCGTTGTCCTAGATGGACTTAATATTTTGTGTGGCTCCACAGTTAGCCATATTGATATTTATTAGCAGGAAAGAGGCGCAGAATTAATAAGTCGCTCTCAATTGTGAATGATCTGCCATTATTTATCTAGAATTTTACGTAAGTGTAATTTATATCGTAATGTATATGTTGAAATGAATATATGTTTATTTAATCGTATGCTTTTCCTTGTTTTAGTAGTTTTAGTCACTCCATTTTCATGATTGATGCTGAGGTGAGATATCAGGCTCTGTCTACAAAAAAAAAAAAATACATATTGAGCCCTGGCTACGTTCCGTACATCTTCGGACGTGCGAAGCTCGATTAATTCACGGCGTAAAATTTTAATCCCTCAATTACTTATCCAAACAATAACAATTATTATTATTACAAATTATTATTATTATATTTTATTATCATTTTATTTTATATGTTTTATTTGTTACACTGGCGACCGTGACAGGATTCGAACCTGCAACAATTTAAATATATACAACACACCCTATACTCCCAGAGAAATCATGTTTGACACAAAGGAAACTAATGAATGGAGCAACCCACTACCAAAATTTTCTGACACCAAACCTTCACACGAGGAAAAGGTAAGGGAAGTACTCATTGCAATTACTGAACAAGCTGACATTAGAAATAAGAACTATGGTGCTAATCTGAAAAGAAGGCAAAACTTTACAATAGGCATGCAAGTTTTACTTAAGACCCACTACAAATCGTCATTACCTCTAAAACGTAATGTTAAGTGGCGTCCATTATATGAAAGTCCTTACACAATCATTGATATACCACACCCTGGAGCATATCTGTTACAAAACCCCAAGAATAAGAGAATTTTAGGTTTGTACCCTCACAAAGATTTGAAAACTTTTAGCCCTTAGCAGAGTATGCTGATACAAAAACAAGGTAAGTCACATCTGGTACTTCAAGCTGGAAGAAGAAGAAGATATAAGCTGTAATCTTAAGTATCTACATTTTACAGCACCAGCAGTAACAGCAGCAGCAGCAAGAAGATAAGACACAGGAAGAACTAACAATTTTCATGCAAAGCACAGTTACTGATTATATTTGTTAATACCTTGTTGACAAGCTGACAGACTAAATGACCGGAGACAATTGCTGCTCTGAACCTGATATATTAATTGGCATGATAGACACTTGATTTGCTATTCACACTCACACCACGATCCACATGAACACAACATGCACAAAAAAAAACACTCTACAGGAAATGACAAATGAGATTAACTGAGCAAGGCTATATAATTTATTTTATTTGTAAATGATACTTTGTGCATGTGCTAATTTGGAATTGACTGTGGATGTGACGTGTCGTGTCTTATTGTAATCATGACTTTTCTGGACAGATCATCTGAAGGATGTTTTCTAACCTATTATGAAAGTTTATGTTGCAGGAAACATTTAATGAGGAAGAACACTTATTGTGTAGTACTGATGTAAAGGAAAATATACTTAAAAGGAAAACTTTACTAAAAAGGGGAAGAGACCTATAAAAGAAAATGGATTTTCTGAATGTATCACAATACACTGAACCTATTAGATAATTTTTTTTATGTCTGACCCATATGTACTTGTAAATATCTAGTATAATGCAATCGAAAAATATAAAATCTGTATATGTATTACGAAAGAATGTAGTGTAAATGTATAGATACATGTTTCACAGAAAATTTTTATATCTATGTAAATATGTAACAGAAAACTGTACTCAAAGTGAAGTGATATTTGTTATGTTTTGTGCTCTCTGTTGTGAACGAACATTTTGTTTTGCAACGATCAATGTATGAACAAGTTGTGTGCAAATATAAAAAAACGGTTCACTGCGCTCATGATGGGACACTATAGGTGACGTGAGTAGCAAAACCACGGCACACTTTTCGACGAAACGACGACACAATATCCAGGAGACGACATACGCTTTTTGGAAGACGAAATATGGAGGTTATTGAGTAGATGTAACACGGACTGGTCAGTATGGAACCACTGACACCATGAATTCCTACCAAGACGAAACCACATTTTAACTATGTCTTCCAAAGCACGCTTTGTTGCGAGATTCTTGATCTCCAACTTGTTTCTTCAAGAACTTTCGTCTCAATGTAAACAAAACGTGTGACACGTGACATTTATTTTAAAGTGCAAAGACTTTAGCACAGTATAAAACTTTACTAACAAGTGACATTCTAAAGAGAATATGTTCACATATCTCTGAATATACACAAAACCATTAATTAATTTTATTTATTGAATGAACATGTGTAATAACATTTTGAAGTGAAAGAGAACAACGGACTATATGCCCAACAAAATTTTTACAAAGTAACAGCACAAGTGAATACGAACTATGAAATTCGTTATTGTCTGTGTACAACTGTTACATAAAATTGAGAACTGTATGCAGGGTAGCAATGATAGCACTGTGCCACTTCGCTGGCCTGTGATACTGGAGTTCCCGAGTTCATGCGCAGCCTGTTGATAAGATACAGCGCGGAAAAGTCATTCTGGAGGCGAACCACGGCCGAATTCTACCAGCAGTGCCTGAAAGACGCACTCGACGCACCAGCAGACGACCAGCAATACCTGCCGCGAGTGAGGAGAATCAAGGCAAAACTCCTTCAAATAAAGAAACAGCAAATAAGAGGCGTCCTCACAAGAAGTAAAACATATGGCGATGTGGATGAAGAGCCACTCACCATGCACCACCTAAATAGGGAAAGGGAGAGAGGCGCAGGAAAGTGCGTAAAAGAGCTTCAGGACAAGCAAGGGAAGACGCTCACGACGAAAACGGAGTTAACAAAACACATCGAGGACTATTTCCGAGACATGTTCCGTCGAGAAGCGACAGACGACGCGGCAACTGCTGAAATCCTCCAGCAGACGAGGAGCGTGCTCACAGACGCAGACAGGGCGTTGCTGACAGAAAATGTCGACGTGGATGACATCAAAGAAACGATGAGGACCAGCGCAAGAGGAAGAGCACCCGGCGCCGACGGCATCCCGCTCGAGTTCTACCTCGCATATTGGGACGTGCTAGGAGAGCAATTCACGGAAATGGTGAACGAGATACTCGATGGGGCGGAAATTCCACCTGGGCTGACCGAAGGGACCATAACACTCATCCCTAAGAAGAGAGCCGCCCGCCGCATTGAAGAGTTTCGTCCGATTACGCTCCTCAACGCCGACTATAAAATAATAGCGAAATGCATCGCAAACAACCTGAAATCGGTGATGAGGAAAGTCATCAGTCCGTGGCAAACATGTGCGGTACCAGGGAAAAATATATTTGACGCCACATGCACCTACAGGGGCATAATAGCACAGGTAGCCACCACCAGAAGCGCAGGTGCCATAATTTCGGTGGACTTCAACAAAGCCTTCGACAGGATCGACCACAAATATCTCGTAGAGACACTAAATAGACTCGGGTTTGGGCAAAAATTCATCGCAATCATCCATAAGATACTAAGTACTGCAAGATCGACAGTAATAATCAATAGTTGGGAAACAAAACTGATAAAACTGGACAGATCCGTGAGGCAAGGCTGTCCATTGTCAATGGCTCTATTCGCTATAGCACTGGACCCACTCCTGCGGAAACTCACAAACGACATCAGAGGCTTCTCCGTAGGAGGCAAAGCAGTAGCATGTGTAGCCTACGCTGACGACCTAGGCATCTTTATTGAAGACCAGGAAGATATTGGGAGAGTAGAAACCATCATGAATACATTCCAAAAAGCGTCAGGCGCCCAAACCAACCCCAAAAAAACAGTGCTACTGCCGATAGGGAATCAACGACTCAAACCAGACAGCCAATGGTATAAAATAGCAGAAAGCCATAAAGTTCTTGGAATATATATACAGTCTTGTCCACTTAGAATGGCCGCATACAACTGGAGGGACGTGCTACACACCATAAGAGGTCTCTCCAGACAGCACGCGAACCGGAAGCTAACAATCCACCAGAAAACAGAACTGATAAACACGACGATCCTGTCGAAAGCTTGGTACCTGGCGCAAATCTTAAGCATCCCGACAGAAATTGCGCGAGCACTAACGAGCGCAGTGTACTACCTGTTGTGGCGTCGAAATATATTCAAAGTGGCGCAAGCAACGTGCTCGCTGCCAACAAAAGAAGGGGGACTAGGTCTAGTTGATATAAAGACTAAATGTGCAGCCCTTCTACTGAAACGAACGCTCGTCATCCAGGACAAAAACCCTGACAGCGTCACAGCCAAGATAATTGGAAGATACAAGCCCGCATCACAAGAAGCGCCGGTCGACACGAGACACATTCCCTGCAAAATGCGACACGTCAGGCTGCACTACGCCAACAAAAGTTACGTTCTGGACACCGTGGCGAATCCCAGCCACAGAACAGCCAAGAGAATATACTGGGCCCTCAGGGGGAAGCCGGAAAAAAACAAAATTGAACAAAAACTCCCGCAATACAATTGGAAACAAATATGGGGGAACGTCTCAGAAAACGTGTTACCTAAACATGCGAAGGAGACGTGGTACAAAATAATTAACAGAACGGTACCAACCAACCAAAGACTGGCGGAGATAAAACTCGTCGCAAGTGACAAGTGTGACGTATGTGGCATGACCGACACCCTCGAGCACCGATTCACGTGCGGGAATGCCATCAACATCTGGGAAGCGTGCCAGCAGATGGTGGCCCACATCAACAGAACGGCGCCGGGAAGCATCACAGTGGAAGCAATCACCGCCCCAGACTGCAACCCATTTCCACGACCCAAGCGACTGGCGACTCTCTGGATCCTCGCCATGACGGCACACGCCATCGTAGCGCGGAGGCAGACCGACCGGCTGGCCTTCCTGATGGACCTCTGGGAGGAGAACAAGACGGCCCAGCAGCACAGGCGATACCACGAGAACTTCAAAAACTTCCTGCAGATTCCACTGCAGACAGCAATCGCCAGAGTCCTCCCCAGCCTGTGACCCCCAGCACCGCCACCAGCCACCTCACCGCACTCACCACAAGAATAACGTGTGCAGTGATAGTGAACAAGTGCAACACAAAAGATAAAGAGCTTTCTCTTCTCGCATCAAATAGTGAAGTATAGTAGTATAAAGTGTTCCTTCCTAGTGGAATCAGTGACACAAAGTGCTCCCTAGTGGAAAGTGCCAACTACTCATTATTATTAGATATTTGATTTCCTTTACTTTGTGCCTACAAAATTCTATTGATTACTCACACTATCCTTTCTGCTTCTCTTATGTAATATGACAAAATTTTCTCCCTTCTTCAGTTAGGTATATTCTGTAGTATATGTAAAAAAAAAAAAAAAGTTTCTTCCACTTCTGCTCCATCTATTATGGTGACGCTCCTTCATACTGTCCCACTAAACAGTGTAACTAGAGGAAGAGATCAAACCAGAATACACAATGTGCCTATGTCATCACAAGTGTATCACATACAGAAACATAAACTCAAATC
This sequence comes from Schistocerca piceifrons, assembly GCF_021461385.2. Taxonomy (NCBI): domain Eukaryota; kingdom Metazoa; phylum Arthropoda; class Insecta; order Orthoptera; family Acrididae; genus Schistocerca; species Schistocerca piceifrons. The sequence goes on from NW_025728287.1 coordinate 5,023,124, forward strand.
AATGCAACGATGCCAAATATAAACTGTTATGCCTGTCCTGCAATGTCTACCCCCCTCAAAAAAAAAAAAAAGACGACAAATGGCCATGTAAAAGGGTTTAAGGAACAAACAATAAGAGAAAAACGAAAAAGGAAAATATAAAAACGAAAACATATAAAATGACAATAATATTAACCATCACTAGGATAATAGATTAATAGAAAAATGTCTTTTTTTTTTTTTAAATGTATCGTTGTTAAAATATTTAAATAAATATATATGGTTACAAAAAAAAAAAAAAAAAAATACTGCGCGGAAGCGAATATTTTTATTTTTTCTTTTCACTTTCATTGATCTTGTATGTAAATATTATTTATGTATTTTTGTGGATGTATGACATTTTATGATATTTTAAGTATGTTGAATCTGTGAAACAAGATACGTAATAACTTATGATTCATGACATGACAAATAAAGAAAATACGTCAACAAATTGCTCAGCTGCAGGTGGTACACCTTTGCTCTCGCAGTTTGGGGGGCAGTTTAAGGAACCATTTGCACTCGAGCACAGACAATATTTAATTTAGTTAACTTAGATTATATGTATCGATTTTTTAAGACAAGAGAATGCAAAATAAAGCAATTAACACCGCTCTCTTGTCACAGCGAGTAGGCATCAACACTCTCATGTCATTCGTTGTCCTAGAAGGACTTAATATTTTGTGCGGCTCCACAGTTAGCCATATTGATATTTATTAGCAGAAAAGAGGCGCAGAATTAATAAGTCGCTCTCATTTGTGAATGATCTGCCATTATTTATCTAGAATTTTACGTAAGTGTAATTTATATCGTAATGTATATGTTGAAATGAATATATGTTTATTTAATCGTATGCTTTTCTTTGTTTTAGTAGTTTTAGTCACTCCATTTTCATGATTGATGCTGAGGTCAGATATCAGACTCTGTCTACAAAAAAAAAAATACATATTGAGCCCTGGCTACGTTCCGTACATCTTCGGACGTGCGAAGCTCGATTAATTCACGGCGTAAAATTTTAATCCCTCAATTACTTATCCAAACAATAACAATTATTATTATTACAAATTATTATTATTATATTTTATTATCATTTTATTTTATATTTTTTATTTGTTACACTGGCGACTATGTGCCAGGACTCATTATTGTATCTGTACTACAACTAATTGTTCTTTTTCATGTACATCCTGACCGGTGACGAGAATATTGAAGAAAACGAATAAAATCTGGAGACAATTTGGACTGGAAATGCAATCTTCGCATCTAGACGATATGCACGGTAAGACGCAGCACTCGCGCATCCACAATTGATTCCAAGCACATTTTTCATTCAAAATTATTTTTCTCAGCATTAAATTCAGTATTCAGTTTCCATTCAGTAATTTTTTCCAAATTCCACGAAATCTCATTATTCAGACGATTACATTCCGATCCAACAATACGCAAGTTACATTGCACAATATGGCCGACATTGTACAAGATTCAAGCAACATGGCTAGTCACCATTAACACGTATGCTACTTTCGATCTTTAAAGTCATCTCTCAATCATTCTCAGTCATTTAAACACACACATAGGCAGTACATTTTCACACTACGCGTTTAAACAATTTTTTTCTTGCACACAATTTATTCACGATATGGTAAAAACTCGACACCAGTACACAATGGAACAACAATCAAGTAATGCAAACATGGATACACAGACACATTCAGACACAGAAATTAATACAGACACGCAAACACATCAAAATAATCCGCTACAGACACAAATAAACGCCGAGAGGAGCAATTCAGAACCAAACCTGAGAGACCACGTCACGTCTAATGACGCGGCGGGGGCAAGCTCATTTTGCAATCAAAATTTTGGCGCTATACTGAATTCAATTTTGGAAGGCATATCCAATATTAAGCAAGATAATGACGAAAAATTCTCACAATTAATGACAGACAATGCAGCCTTCAGGAATGACATAAAATCAGACTTCGCCACACTGAATCAAAAGGTAGATGAAATTAATACACGTCTTTCCAAACAGGTCGACGATCTTACGGAAAAATTCGAAAATTTAGAATTACGACAAAGCGACAATGCCAATCACATCCATGACTTGACAAAAACCTGTGAAACTATTAATTGCAAACTAGAATCAAACACGCACGCATGTGACGAAATTAATTTAAAGGTGAATACAATAGAAACAAACGTAGCTGACATCCACAAACAGATTCACACAACAATACAGATAGAGGCTGAACCCCATTTGTCTCGCATTAATTCACAATTTAAAGAATGGACGGCACACAAAGACGAAATTTTTGAAGAATGTATACAAAACAAATTGCCACATATTGTGCACGATTCTGTAGTGGAATACATGAACAACAATAGACAAGTAATCGATGACGATATGCAAACAAAGACAACTCAATGCCAAGCACAACAGAATAGTACACCCACTACACATTTTTACACACACAGAAGAAAATCTCGATTCGGAAATGAACACATGTACACACACGAATTTCAACACTCAAATACACAATGCACTGACACGCATAGCAACAGATACCCATCACCTGAAATACAATACAATTATTCTGATGATGAACCATGTACACACAGGGAAGAATTCAATGATTACACGGAAAGAAACAGACGAACACGTAACAAAGAAGAAGAAAGTCTATTCAAGCACCGTAAATTCCAACCTTTTATACCAGGCAAAAACACTGTACACCCTGTCATCTTCTTAAAAGGTTTTAGGAACGCATTCCCACGTTCGTGGAGCGACCACAAACGCATTGCGTACGTTGTGGATTACATTCAAGGGGATGCTGCTGTCTGGGCTTACCATGAAAGCGACAGATGTGTAACATACGAGCAGTTTGAACGCGCCTTCTTGAATAAGTTTTGGTCACCCACTGTGCAGGAACGTATCCGCAAACAAGTCACTGAACCCGAACACTTCAATCCTAAAAACGGCAACCTGCGCAGATATTTCGAGAAGTACCTAAACATGACACACTTCCTTAATGAACCAGTGAAACCAAAAGATGTGATCCGATCACTGAAAGCAAGACTTCCTTTTAATATTAAAGAGAAATTACTGTACTTACCGGACGACGATCCTGAATATTTTTTGGAAAAGTTAGAAGCTGTTGATTTTCTATATGAAGAACGAGAACCAACACACAACTCACGCAGTAGGAATCAACATGTCTACATTGCTACATTACCAAACACGCAGCAAAATTCACAACACACAGTAAATATGCAAAACAATCACCACAACTCACAGCTGCACACAAACAACAACTGCAACTATACACAGGGAGATAACCCGTACAAAAAACGAAGAAACAACAATTTTAATTCAAGAAGGAATAATGGAAACAACAACGAACACAAAGCAAAACAGAAACACTGGCAAAGAAACAACAACACAGATTACACAAGAAATGGAACACTTACACCGCACTTTAATCAGAACGACAACCAGTATTATGTGAGACAGTGGCAAACACCGCAACCGCCACCACAAAATCATATTCAGATGCCACAAGGGAATTTTGCGCAAACAAGCCACACAAACCAACAAGTGACTTCAGCCAAACGAAACCAGACAGGTGATTGGCAAAGACAATATCCAAATGTAAATATTATTGAGGTAGCTAATGAAACTACAACTACACTTACCAATGACCAGACAAACCAGGTAAACTAGAACCAGTCATTACTGAGCCCCAGGTCGTGACTGAGGAACATTTGGGGGGCAACTTCAATTTAGAAACTATGTTTGAATACACACTTGCTAGTGAAACTGTGAATCAAGAAAAATTAACATTTACACAACAAGAGTTGCCTACACTATTCTTAAGATATAATGAAAGTGGAAACTTAGCTGATGATCTGATAAACGACAACACACAGTGTCACAATGTAAAGAAAAGATTTGTACTGTCTTCCACCTCGGGCATTGTAGGAGGTATACCTACTAACATAATTATTGATACAGGAGCTGCTGTCAGTGTGATTTCTCACAATTTTTATACTATGATGAAGAAAACTTCTAAGATACCAGAGTTCCCAGTTCAGAACTGTTTAGTATTAACTGCATTAGGTAATAAGTCAAGTAGAGTTAATAAGCAGGTATTTGTGACTGTTAATATGGGAAATGGAATCGTACAATGGCCTTTCCTAGTTGTCCAAAACCTTGCTGCCAATTGTATATTGGGTATTGATTTTCTTTGCGAGAAGGACTGTACTATAGACTTCTCCAAAGGCATTTGTTATTTTAAGTATGAAGGAAAAGACATAGTTTTGAACTTGGACACTCGACTAGTAGACCATAACAAGCACTGTTCTGGCTACAAGATACAGATTATACGTGAGACTGACACAGATTCCACACAACAACCTGTATCACACGGTGAGGGAGTGAATGATGTACTTACACAAATTAATTCTAAGTTATCAGAATGTGATGCTATTAATGAAGAGGAGAGATCCCAGCTTGAACATATTTTACTTAAGAATAAGGATGTTTTCACTAGTAAGCCAGGTAGGATCAACACATATATGTATACGATTGAAGTCAAGCCTCACCGAATCTATTACCGCAAGTCATACAATGTACCTCTAGCTCTGCGACCTGCAGTTTGGGAAGAACTAAAGAAAATGATTACATGGAATATTACAGAACCATCAACATCTCCATATTGTAGCCCTTTGCATGTAGTGAAAAGACACAATGGAATTATCAGGTTAGTATTACATGCAAGAGCTATCAACCAAATTATCTTACCTGTGAGGACACAACCAGAAAATCTTGACGAACAACTTCAGAAGTTCTTGGATGCAAAATATTTCTCTACAATAGACCTTAAAAATTCGTTTTGGCAGGTGCCAATAAGCAAAGAATCCAGAAAATATACAGCCTTTATGTTTGGTGGCAGAACTTATCAATTTTGTGTATTACCATTTGGCCTAAATGTAAGCTCAGGAGTATTCATTACTGCACTAAACTCTGTACTCGGTGATGATTTACTAGAAACTGTTACACACTATGTAGATGACATACTGATTGCCTCAAAAACCTGGAAGGATCACACTGATACCCTGAACACTTTACTATGCAGATTCACACAAGCTGGTATCACTGCCAATATTTGTAAATCTAGATTTGCTTGTTGTGAGATCAAATACCTAGGACACATCATCAACACACAAGGCATTAAACCTGACCCGTCAAAATTAGATGCTATCAGACATTTCCCCAGTCCCACTAATAAGAAACAGTTAAAATCATTTCTCGGTCTATGCTCGTTTTTCAGACGATTCATACCTAAACAGTTACTCAATAGCAGATACTTACTAAACTTATTAAAGAAGAACCAGGTATGGATTTGGAACCAAGACTGTGAAAATGACTTTACTAAAATCAAAGAAGCCTTAGTAAATTCTAACATGCTGGAACATCCAGACTTCAATTTGAACTTTTGTATTGCTCGTGATGCATCAAACATTGGTTTGGGATGTTGTTTATTTCAACTTGTTAATACAGAAACTTCAGAACATATTAAGATCATTGGTTTTGCCAGTCGTACTTTAACGGAATGTGAAAGATCTTACTCCACCACAGAATTGGAAACATTATCTATTATATGGGCATTTAAAAAGTTTAATTATTATCTGTATGGTTGACACACCATTATATACACTAACCATCAAGCACTTACATTCCTTTTGTCATGTAAACTCATTCATCCTAGACTTACACGATGGGCACTTGCATTACAGAATTACTCTTTTGAAATCAAGCACATCAAGGGAAAAGACAACATAATAGCTGACACACTTTCAAGACTACCGCAAGGATTACACCATAACAATACAGACTTTGAGAACACACATGATTACAGAATACTACTCATGCAAGACAAACAGTTTACACAATACTACATAGACCTATGCAAGAACATGGCAACACTACAAGATTCAGATCCACACTGGTACAAAATAAAACAAATCATAGTACAACAACACAATGACACTTTACAAGACAGATACATGTTACACAACAACATACTTTTCTACAAAAGACACACAAATGCTACTAACTGGTGCGTTTGCATACCACAAGATTCGGTACACAATCTCGTTGCACACACTCACACAGTTTTGGGACACTACGGAACAAAGAAATGTCTAAACAAGTTACATACATATTGCTATTTTCCAAACATGAGAAGAAAAATACATGATGTTATCAGCAAATGTCTCATATGTCAAAAATCCAAGCCACAAAATCAATCCACCAAAACAGATTTGCACTCTATCTTACCTACTGGACCTAGAGAGATACTTTGTACAGATGTTAGTGGACCTCATCCAACTAGCATCGGAGGTTGCAAATACATTCTAGCATTTTATGACATATTTTCTAAGCACATCAAACTTTTTGCCATTAAGTCACCCACAGCAAACACCATCATCAGAAGATTCACAAATGATTACATGCCATACTGTGGAAAACCTAAAGCCATTCTATCAGATAACGCCAAGTATTATGCAGGATTCACCTGGAGAAAATTTCTAAAGGACAATAACATTAAGAGCATCTTTATTTCAAAGTTTCATGCATCAGCCAACCCTTGTGAGAGAATTTTTAGAGAATTAAATAGATTCATGAGAACTTATACCTCAACACAGCACACAAACTGGATACATTACCTAGCACTTTTTGAGGAAATACACAACAATTTAAATATATACAACACACCCTATACTCCCAGAGAAATCATGTTTGACACAAAGGAAACTAATGAATGGAGCAACCCACTACCAAAATTTTCTGACACCAAACCTTCACACGAGGAAAAGGTAAGGGAAGTACTCATTGCAATTACTGAACAAGCTGACATTAGAAATAAGAACTATGGTGCTAATCTGAAAAGAAGGCAAAACTTTACAATAGGCATGCAAGTTTTACTTAAGACCCACTACAAATCGTCATTACCTCTAAAACGTAATGTTAAGTGGCGTCCATTATATGAAAGTCCTTACACAATCATTGATATACCACACCCTGGAGCATATCTGTTACAAAACCCCAAGAATAAGAGAATTTTAGGTTTGTACCCTCACAAAGATTTGAAAACTTTTAGCCCTTAGCAGAGTATGCTGATACAAAAACAAGGTAAGTCACATCTGGTACTTCAAGCTGGAAGAAGAAGAAGATATAAGCTGTAATCTTAAGTATCTACATTTTACAGCACCAGCAGTAACAGCAGCAGCAGCAAGAAGATAAGACACAGGAAGAACTAACAATTTTCATGCAAAGCACAGTTACTGATTATATTTGTTAATACCTTGCAGACAAGCTGACAGACTAAATGACCGGAGACAATTGCTGCTCTGAACCTGATATATTAATTGGCATGATAGACACTTGATTTGCTATTCACACTCACACCACGATCCACATGAACACAACATGCACAAAAAAAAACACTCTACAGGAAATGACAAATGAGATTAATTGAGCAAGGCTATATAATTTATTTTATTTGTAAATGATACTTTGTGCATGTGCTAATTTGGAATTGACTGTGGATGTGACGTGTCGTGTCTTATTGTAATCATGACTTTTCTGGATAGATCATCTCAAGGATATTTTCTAACCTATTATGAAAGTTTATGTTGCAGGAAACATTTAATGAGGAAGAAAACTTATTGTGTAGTACTGATGTAAAGGAAAATATACTTGAAAGGAAAACTTTATTAAAAAGGGGAAGAGACCTATAAAAGAAAATGGATTTTCTGAATGTATCACAATACACTGAACCTATTAGATAACTTTTTTTATGTCTGACCCATATGTACTTGTAAATATCTAGTTTAATGCAATCGAAAAATATAAAATCTGTATATGTATTACGAAAGAATGTAGTGTAAATGTATAGATACATGTTTCACAGAAAATTTTTATATCTATGTAAATATGTAACAGAAAACTGTACTCAAAGTGAAGTGATATTTGTTATGTTTTGTGCTCTCTGTTGTGAACGAACATTTTGTTTTGCAACGAACAATGTATGAACAAGTTGTGTGCAAATATAAAAAAACGGTTCACTGCGCTCATGATGGGACACTATAGGTGACGTGAGTAGCAAAACCACGGCACACTTTTCGACGAAACGACGACACAATATCCAGGAGACGACATACGCTTTTTGGAAGACGAAATATGGAGGTTATTGAGTAGATGTAACACGGACTGGTCAGTATGGAACCACTGACACCATGAATTCCTACCAAGACGAAACCACATTTTAACTATGTCTTCCAAAGCACGCTTTGTTGCGAGATTCTTGATCTCCAACTTGTTTCTTCAAGAACTTTCGTCTCAATGTAAACAAAACGTGTGACACGTGACATTTATTTTAAAGTGCAAAGACTTTAGCACAGTATAAAACTTTACTAACAAGTGACATTCTAAAGAGAATATGTTCACATATCTCTGAATATACACAAAACCATTAATTAATTTTATTTATTGAATGAACATGTGTAATAACATTTTGAAGTGAAAGAGAACAACGGACTATATGCCCAACAAAATTTTTACAAAGTAACAGCACAAGTGAATACGAACTATGAAATTCGTTACAGTCTGTGTAGAACTGTTACATGAAATTAAGAACTGTATGCACGCTAGCAGTGATAGCGCTGAGCCACTTCGCTAGTCTCTGATACTGCAGTTCCTGAGTTCAATACTGCTCGGAAGCGAATGTTTTTATTTTTTCTTTTCACTTTCATTGATCTTGTATGTAATTATTATTTATGTATTTTTGTGGATGTATGACATTTTATGATATTTTAAGTATGTTGAATCTGTGAAACAAGATACATAATAACTTACGATTCATGACATGACAAATAAAGAAAATACGTCAACAAATTGCTCAGCTGCAGGTGGTACACCTTTGCTCTCGCAATTTGGGGGGCAGTTTAAGGAACCATTTGCACTAGAGCACAGATAATATTTAAGTTAGTTAACTTAGATTATATGTATCGATTTTTTAAGACAAGAGAATGCAAAATAAAGCAATTAACACCGCTCTCTGGTCACAGCGAGTAGGCATCAACACTGTCATGTCATTCGTTGTCCTAGAAGGACTTAATATTTTGTGCGGCTCCACAGTTAGCCATATTCATATTTATTAGCAGAAAAGAGGCGCAGAATTAATAAGTCGCTCTCATTTGTGAATGATCTGCCATTATTTATCTAGAATTTTACGTCAGTGTAATTTATATCGTAATGTATATGTTGAAATGAATATATGTTTATTTAATCGTATGCTTTTCTTTGTTTTAGTAATTTTAGTCACTCCATTTTCATGATTGATGCTGAGGTCAGATATCAGACTCTGTCTACAAAAAAAAAATACATATTGAGCCCTGGCTATGTTCCGTACATCTTCGGACGTGCGAAGCTCGATTAATTCACGGCGTAAAATTTTAATCTCTCAATTACTTATCCAAACAATAACAATTATTATTATTACAAATTATTATTATTATATTTTATTATCATTTTATTTTATATGTTTTATTTGTTACAGTATCCCAAAAGAAAATCCTGTCGTTTCCATAGAAACGTTACTCGATGTAGAAGGAAATATCTCAGAACACATAGTATTTCATAGCGACGCAATTTCCGTGTGAATTCGTCAATGTGTGGGAGTGAGGGATGCAGTAAACAAGGATAAGTGGATCGAGATGGAGATACTCGTATCGCAAAGGAAATCCTGTCGTTTCCATAGAAACGTTACCCGATTAAGATGGAAATATCTTAGAACACATAGTATTTCAAGGCGACGCAATATCCGTGTGAATTCGCCAATGTGTGGGAGTGAGGGATTCAGTGAAGAAGGATTAGTGGATCGGATATGTGATTGTCGTATCCCAAAAGAAAATCCTGTCGTTTCCATAGAAACGTTACTCGATTTAGAAGGAAATGTCTTAGAACACATAGTATTTCATAGCGACGCAATTTCCGTGTGAATTCGTCAATGTGTGGGAGCGAGGGATGCAGTAAAGAAGGATTAATGGATCAGAAATGTGATTGTCGTATCACAAAAGAAAATCCTGTCGTTTCCATAGAAACGTTACTCGATTTAGAAGGAAATGTCTTAGAACACATAGTATTTCATAGCGACGCAATTTCCGTGTGAAGTCGTCAGTGAGTTTGAGTGAGGGATGCAGTAAAGAAGGATTAGTTGGATCGGAAATGAGATTGTCGTATCCCTAAAGAAAATCCTGTCGTTTCCATAAAAACGATACTCGATTTAGAAGGAGAAGTCATAGGACCCATTGTATTTCATAGCGACGCAATTTCCGTGTGAATTCGACAAAGAGTGGGAGTGAGGGATGCGGTAAAGAAGGAGTAGTGGATCGGAAATGTGATTCTCGTATCCCAAAAGAAAATCCTGTCGTTTCCATAGAAACGTTACTCGATATAGAAGGAAATGTCTTAGACCAAATAGTATTTCATAGCGACGCAAATTTTCGTGTGAATTCGTCAATGTGTGGGAGCGAGGGGTGCAGTAAAGAAGGATTAATGGATCCGAAATGTGATTGTCGTATCCCATAAGAAAATCCTGTCGTTTCAATAGAAACGTTACTCGATTTAGATGGAAATGTCTTAGAACACATAGTATTTCATAGCGACGCAATTTCCGTGTGAAGTCGTCAATGAGTTTGAGTGAGGGATGCAGTAAAGAAGGATTAGTGAATCGGAAATGAGATTGTCGTATCCCAAAAGAAAATCCTGTCGTTTCCATAGAAACGTTACTCGATTTAGAAGGAGAAGTCATAGAACCCATAGCATTTCATAGCGACTCAATTTCTGTGTTAATTCGTCAATGTGAAGGAGCTAGGGACGTAATAAAGAAGGAATAGTGCATCGAGAAGGAGATACTCGTATCGCAAAAGAAAAGCCCGTCGTTTCCATAGAAACGTTACTCGATTTAGAAGGAGAAGTCATAGAACCCATAGTATTTCATTGCGACGCAATTGCTGTGTTAATTCGTCAATGTGTGGGAGTGAGGGATGCAATAAAGATGGATTAGTGGATCGGAAATGAGATTGTCGTATCCCAAAAGAAAATCCTGTCGATTCCATAGAAACGTTACTCGATTTAGAAGGAGAAATCATAGAACCCATAGTATTTCATAGCGACGCAATTTCCGTGTGAATTCGTCAATGTGTGGGAGTGAGGGATGCAGTAAAGAAGGATTAGTGGATCGGAAATGAGATTGTCGTTCCCCAAAAGAGAATCCTGTCGTTTTCATAGAAACGTTACTCGATTTAGAAGGAAATGTCTTAGAACACATAGTATTTCATAGCGACGCATTTTCCATGTGAATTCGTCAATGTGTGGGAGTGAGGGATGCAGTAAAGAAGGATTAGTGGATCGGAAATGAGATTGTCGTATCCCAAAAGAAAATCCTGTCGTTTCCATAGAAACGTTACTCGATTTAGAAGGAGAAGTCATAGAACACATAGTATTTCATAGCGACGCAATTTCCGTGTGAATTCGTCAATGTGTGGGAGTGAGGGATGTAGTAAAGACGAATTAGTGGATCGAGAAGGAGATACTCGTATCGCAAAAGAAAAGCCAATCGTTTTTCATAGAAACGATACTCGATTTAGAAGGAGAAGTCATAGAACCCATAGTATTTCATAGCGACGCAATTTCCGTGTGAATTCGTCAATGTGTGGGAGTGAGGGATGCAGTAAAGAAGGATTAGTGGATCGGAAATGAGATTGTCGTATCCCAAAAGAAAATCCTGTCGTTTCCATAGAAACTTTACTCGATTTAGAAGGTAATGTCTTAGAACACATAGTATTTCATAGCGACGCAATTTCCATGTGAATTCGTTAATGTGTGGGAGTGAGGGATGCAGTAAAGAAGGATTAGTGGATCGGAAATGAGATTGTCGTATCCCAAAAGAAAATCCTGTCGTTTCCATAGAAACGTTACTCGATTTATAAGGAGTAGTCATAGAACACATAGTATTTCATAGCGACGCAATTTCCGTGTGAATTCGTCAATGTGTAGGAGTGAGGGATGCAGTAATGAAGGATTAGTGGATAGAGAAGGAGATACTCGTATCCCAAAACAAAATCCTGTCGTTTCCATAGAAACGTTACTCGATTTAGAAGGAGAAGTCATAGAACCCATAGTATTTCATAGCGACGCAATTTCCGTGTGAATTCGTCAATGTGTGGGAGTGAGGGATGCAGTAAAAAAGGATTAGTGGATCGGAAATGAGATTGTCGTATCCCAAAAGAAAATCCTGTCGTTTCCATAGAAACGTTACTCGATTTATAAGGAATAGTCATAGAACACATAGTATTTCACAGCGACGCAATTTCCATGTGAATTCGTTAATGTGTGGGAGTGAGGGATGCAGTAAAGAAGGATTAGTGGATCGAAAATGAGATTCTTGTATCCCCTAAAGAAAATCCTGTCGTTTCCATAGAAACGTTACTCGATTTAGAAGGAAATGTCTTAGAACACATAGTATTTCATAGCGACGCAATTTCCATGTGAATTCGTCAATGTGTGAGAGTGAGGGATGCAGTAAAGAAGGATTAGTGGATCGGAAATGAGATTGTCGTATCCCAAAGGAAAATCCTGTCGTTTCCATAGAAACGTTACTCGATTTAGAATGAGAAGTCATAGAACACATAGTATTTCATAGCGACGCAATTTCCGTGTGAATTCGTCAATGAGTGGGAGTGAGGGATGCAGTAAAGGAGGATTAGTGGATCGGAAATGAGATTGTCGTATCCCAAAAGAAAATCCTGTCGTTTCCATAGAAACGTTACTCGATTTAGAAGGTAATGTCTTAGAACACATAGTATTTCATAGCGACGCAATTTCCATGTGAATTCGTTAATGTGTGGGAGTGAGGGATGCAGTAAAGAAGGATTAGTGGATCGGAAATGAGATTGTCGTATCCCAAAAGAAAATCCTGTCGTTTCCATAGAAACGTTACTCGATTTATAAGGAGTAGTCATAGAACACATAGTATTTCATAGCGACGCAATTTCCGTGTGAATTCGTCAATGTGTAGGAGTGAGGGATGCAGTAATGAAGGATTAGTGGATAGAGAAGGAGATACTCGTATCCCAAAACAAAATCCTGTCGTTTCCATAGAAACGTTACTCGATTTAGAAGGAGAAGTCATTGAACCCATAGTATTTCATAGCGACGCAATTTCCGTGTGAATTCGTCAATGTGTGGGAGTGAGGGATGCAGTAAAAAAGGATTAGTGGATCGGAAATGAGATTGTCGTATCCCAAAAGAAAATCCTGTCGTTTCCATAGAAACGTTACTCGATTTATAAGGAGTAGTCATAGAACACATAGTATTTCATAGCGACGCAATTTCCATGTGAATTCGTTAATGTGTGGGAGTGAGGGATGCAGTAAAGAAGGATTAGTGGATCGAAAATGAGATTCTTGTATCCCCTAAAGAAAATCCTGTCGTTTCCATAGAAACGTTACTCGATTTAGAAGGAAATGTCTTAGAACACATAGTATTTCGTAGCGACGCAATTTCCATGTGAATTCGTCAATGTGTGGGAGTGAGGGATGCAGTAATGAAGGATTAGTGGAACGGAAATGTGATTGTCGTATCCCAAAAGAAAATCCTGTCGTTTCCATAGAAACGTTACTCGATTTAGAAGGAAATGTTTTAGAACACATAGAATTTCATAGCGACGCAATTCCCGTGTGAAGTCGTCAATGAGTGGGAGTGAGGGATGCAGTAAAGACGGATTAGTGGATCGGAAATGAGATTGTCATATCCCAAAAGAAAATCCTGTCGTATCCATAGAAACGTCACTCGATTTAGAAGGAAATGTCTTAGAACACATAGTATTTCATAGCGACGCAATTTCCGTGTGAATTCGTCAATGTGTGGGAGTGAGGGATGCAGTAAAGAAGGATTAGTGGATCGGAAATGAGATTGTCGTATCCCAAAAGAAAATCCTGTCGTTTCCACAGAAACGTTACTCGATTTAGAAGGAGAAGTCATAGAACCCACAGTATTTCATAGCGTCTCAATTTCTGTGTTAATTCGTCACTGTGAAGGAGCTAGGGATGCAATAAAGAAGGAATAGTGCATCGAGAAGGAGATACTCGTATCGCAAAAGAAAAGCCAGTCGTTTCCACAGAAACGATACTCGATTTAGAAGGAGAGGTCATAGAACACATAGTATTTCATTGCGACGCAATTGCTGTGTTAATTCGTCAATGTGTGGGAGTGAGGGATGCAGTAAAGATCGATTAGTGGATCGGAAATGAGATTGTCGTATAACAAAAGAAAATCCTGTCGTTTCCATAGAAACGTTACTCGATTTAGGAGGAGAAATCATAGAAAACATAGTATTTCATAGCGACGCAATATCCGTGTGAATTCGTCAATGTGTGGGAGTGAGGGATGCAGTAAAGAAGGATTAGTGGATCGGAAATGAGATTGTCGTATCCCAAAAGAAAATCCTGTCGTTTCCATAGAAACGTTACTCGATTTAGAAGGAAATGTCTCAGAATACATAGTATTTCATAGCGACGCAATTTCCGTGTAAATTCGTCAATGTGTGGGAGTAAGGGATGCAGTAAAGAAGGATTAGTTGATCGGAAATGTGATTGTCATATCCCAAAAGAAAATCCCGTCGTTTCCATAGAAACGTTACTCGATTTAGAAGGAGATGTCATAGAACCCATAGTATTTCATAGCGACGCAATTTCCGTGTGAATTCGTCAATGTGTGGGAGTGAGGGATGCTGTAAAGATGGATCAGTGGATCGGAAATGTGATTGTCGTATCCCAAAAGAAAATCCTGTCGTTTCCATAGAAACGTTACTCGATTTAGAAGGAGAAGTCTTAGAACACATAGTATTTCATAGCGACGCAATTTCCGTGTGAATTCGTCAATGAGTGGGAGTGAGGGATGCAGTAAAGATGGATTTGTGAATCGGAAATGAGACTGTCGTATCCGAAAAGAAAATCCTGTCGTTTCCATAGAAACGTTACTCGATTTAGAAGGAGAATTCATAGAACCCATAGTATTTCATAGCGACGGAATTTCCGTGTGATTTCGTCAATGTGTGGGAGTGAGGGATGCAGTAAAGAAGGATTAGTGGATCGGAAATGTGATTGTCGTATCCCAAAAGAAAATCCTGTCGTATCCATAGAAACGTTACTCGATTTAGAAGGAAATGTCTTAGAACACATAGTATTTCATAGCGACGCAATTTCCGTGTGAATTCGTCAATGAGTGGGAGTGACGGATGCAGTAAAGAAGGATTAGTGGATCGGAAATGTGATTGTCGTATCCCAAAAGAAAATCCTGTCATTTCCATAGAAACGTTACTCGATTTAGAAGGAGAAATCATAGAACTCATAGTATTTCATAGCGACTCAATTTCTGTGTTAATTCGTCAATGTGAGGGAGCTAGGGATGCAATAAAGAAGGAACAGTGCATCGAGAAGGAGATACTCGTATCGCAAAAGAAAAGCCAGTCGTTTCCATAGAAACGATACTCGATTTAGAAGGAGAAGTCATAGAACACATAGTATTCCATTGCGACGCAACTGCTGTGTTAATTCGTCAATGTGTGGGATTGAGGGATGCAGTAAAGAAGGATTAGTGGATCGGAAATGTGATTGTCCTATCCCAAAAGAAAATCCTGTCGTTTCCATAGAAACGTTACTCGATTTAGAAGGAAATGTCTTAGAACACATAGTATTTCACAGCGACGCAATTTCCGTGTGAATTCGTCAATGTGTGGGAGTGAGCGATGCAGTAAAGAGGATTAGTGGATCAGAAATGTGATTGTCGTATCCCAAGAGAAAATCCTGTCGTTTCCATAGAAACGTTACTCGATTTAGAAGGAAATGTCTTAGAACACATAGTATTTCATAGCGACGCAATTCCCGTGTGAATTCGTCAATGAGTGGGAGTGAGGGATGCAGTGAAGAAGGATTAGTGGATCGGAAATGAGATTGTCGTATCCCAAAAGAAAATCCTGTCGTTTCCATAGAAACGTTACTCGATTTAGAAGGAGATGTCATAGAACCCATAGTATTTCATGGCGACTCAATTTCTGTGTTAATTCGTCAATGTGACGGAGCTAGGGATGCAATAAAGAAGGAATAGTGCATCGAGAAGGAGATACTCGTATCGCAAAAGAAAAGCCAGTCGTTTCCATAGAAACGATACTCGATTTAGATGGAGAAGTCATAGAACCCATAGTATTTCATTGCGACGCAATTGCTGTGTTAATTCGTCAATGTGTGGGAGTGAGGGATGGAGTACAGAAGGATTAGTGGATTGGAAATGAGATTGTCGTATCCCAAAAGAAATTCCTGTCGTTTCCATAGAAGCGTTACTCGATTTAGAAGGAAATGTCTTAGAACACGAAGTATTTCATAGCGACGCAATTTTTGTGTGAATTCGTCAATGTGTGGGAGTGAGGGATGCAGTAAAGAGGATCAGTGGATCAGAAATGTGATTGTCGTATCCCAAGAGAAAATCCTGTCGTTTCCATAGAAACGTTACTCGATTTAGATGGAGAAGTCATAGAACCCATAGTATTTCATGGCGACGCAATTTCCGTGTAAATTCGTCAATGAGTGGGAGTGATGGATGCAGTAAAGAAGGATTAGTGGATCGGAAATGAGATTGTCGTATCCCAAAAGAAAATCCTGTCGTTTCCATAGAAACTTTACTCGATTTAGAAGGAGATGTCATAGAACCCATAGTATTTCATAGCGACGCAATTTCCGTGTGAATTCGTCAATGTGTGGGAGTGAGGGATGCAGTAAAGAAGGATTAGTGGATCGGAAATGTAATTGTCGTATCCCAAAAGAAAATCCTGTCGTTTCCATAGAAACGTTACTCGATTTAGAAGGAGAAGTCTTAGAACACATAGTATTTCATAGCGACGCAATTTCCGTGTGAATTCGTCAATGAGTGGGAGTGAGGGATGCAGTAAAGATGGATTTGTGAATCGGAAATGAGACTGTCGTATCCGAAAAGAAAATCCTGTCGTTTCCATAGAAACGTTACTCGATTTAGAAGGAGAAGTCATAGAACCCATAGTATTTCATAGCGACGGAATTTCCGTGTGATTTCGTCAATGTGTGGGAGTGAGGGATGCAGTAAAGAAGGATTAGTGGATCGGAAATGTGATTGTCGTATCCCAAAAGAAAATCCAGTCGCTTCCATAGAAACGTTACTCGATTTAGAAGGAAATGTCTTAGAACAAATAGTATTTCATAGCGACGCAATTTCCGTGTGAATTCGTCAATGTGTGGGAGTGATTGATGCAGTAAAGAAGGATTAGTGGATCGGAAATGTGATTGTCGTATCGCAAAAGAAAAGCCAGTCGTTTCCATAGAAACGATACTCGATTTTGAAGGAGTAATCATAGAACTCTTAGTATTACATTGCGACGAAATTGCTGTGTTATTTCGTCAATGCTTGGGAGTGAGGGATGCAGAAATGAAGGATTAGTAGATCGGAAGTGTGATTGTCGTATCCCAAAAGAAAATCCTGTCGTATCCATAGAAACGTTACTCGATTTAGAAGGAAATGTCTTAGAACACATAGAATATCTTAGCGACGCAATTTCCGTGTGAATTCGTCAATGTGTGGGAGTGAGGGATGCAGTAAAGAAGGATTAGTGAATCAGAAATGTGATTGTCGTATCCCAAAAGAAAATCCTGACGATTCCATAGGAACGTTACGCGATTTAGAACGAAATGTCTTAGAACACATAGTATTTCATAGCGACGCAATTTCCGTGTGAATTCGTCAATGTGTGGGAGTGAGGGATGCAGTAAAGAAGGATTAGTTGATCGGAAATGAGATTGTCGTATCCCAAAAGAAAATCCTGTCGCTTCCATAGAAACGTTACTCGATTTAGAAGGAAATGTCTCAGAACACGAAGTATTTCATAGCGACGCAATTTCCGTGTGAATTCGTCAATGAGTGGGAGTGAGGGATGCAGTAAAGAAGGATTAGTGGATCGGAAATGAGATTGTCGTATCCCAAAAGAAAATCCTGTCGTTTCCATACAAACGTTACTCGATTTTGAAGGAGGAGTCATAGAACCCATTGTATTTCATAGCGACTCAATTTCTGTGTTAATTCTTCAATGTGAGGGAGCTAGGGATGCAATAAAGAAGGAATAGTGCATCGCGAAGGAGATACTCGTATGGCAAAAGAAGAGCCAGTCGTTTCCATAGAAACGATACTCGATTTAAATGGAGAAGTCATAGAACCCATAGTATTTCATTGCGACGCAATTGCTGTGTTAATTCGTCAATGTGTGGGAGTGAGGGATGCAGTAAAGAAGGATTAGTGGATCGGAAATGTGATTGTCGTATCCCAAAAGAAAATCCTGTCGTTTCCATAGAAACGTTACTCGATTTAGAAGGAGAAGTCATAGAACCCATAGTATTTCATAGCGACGCAATTTCCGTGTGAATTCGTCAATGTGTGGGAGTGAGGGATACAGTAATGAAGGATTAGTTGATAGAGAAGGAGATACTCGTATCCCAAAAGAAAATCCTGTCGTTTCCCTAGAAACGTTACTCGATTTAGAAGGAGAAGTCATAGAACCCATATCATTTCATAGCGACTCAATTTCTGTGTTAATTCGTCAATGTGAGGGAGCTAGGGATGCAATAAAGAAGGAATAGTGCGTCGGGAAGGAGATACTCGTATCGCAAAAGAAAAGCCAGTCGTTTCCATAGAAACGATACTCGATTTAGAAGGATAAGTCTTAGAACACATAGTATTTCATAGCGACGCAATTTCCTTGTGAATTCGTCAATGTGTGGGAGCGAGGGATGCAGTAAAGAAGGATTAGTGGATCGGAAATGTGATTGTCAAATCCCAAAAGAATATCCTGTCGTAACCATAAAAACGTTACTCCATTTAGAAGGAAATGTCTTAGAACACATAGTATTTGATGGCGACGCAATTTCCGTGTAAATTCGTCAATGAGTGGGAGTGATGGATGCAGTAAAGAAGGATTAGTGGATCGGAAATGAGATTCTCGTATCCCAAAAGAAAATCCTGTCGTTTCCATAGAAACGTTACTCGATTTAGAATGAGAAGTCATAGAACACATAGTATTTCATAGCGACGCAATCTCCGTGTGAATTCGACAATGAGTGGGAGTAAGGGATGCAGTAAAGAAGGATTAGTGGATCGGAAATGTGATTGTCGTATCCCAAAAGAAAATCAAGTCGTTTATATAGAAACGTTACTCGATTTAGAAGGAAATGTCTTAGAACACATAGTATTTCATAGCGACGCAATTTCCGTGTGAATTCGTCAATGAGTGGGAGGGAGGGATGCAGTAAAGAAGGATTAGGGGATCGGAAATGAGATTGTCGTATCCCAAAAGAAAATCCTGTCGTTTCCATAGAAACGTTACTCGATTTAGAAGGAGAAGTCTTAGAACTCAAAGTATTGCATAGCGACTCAATTTCTGTGTTAATTAGTCAACGTGATGGAGCTAGGGATGCAATAAAGAAGGAATAGTGCATCGAGAAGGAGATACTCATATCGCAAAAGAAAAGCCAGTCTTTTCCATAGAAACGATACTCGATTTGGAAGGAGAAGTCATAGAACCCATAGTATTTCATTGCGACGCAATTGCTGTGTTAATTAGTCAATGTATGGGAGTGAGGGATGCAGTAAAGATGGATTAGTTAATCGGAAATGTGATGGTCGTATCCCAAAAGAAAATCCTGTCGTTTCCATAGAAACGTTATTCAATTTAGAAGGAAATGTCTTAGAACACATAGTATTTCATACCGACGCAATTTCCGTGTGAATTCGTCCATGTGTGGGAGTGAGGGATGCAGTAAAGAGGATTAGTGGATCAGAAATGTGATTGTCGTATCCCAAGAGAAAATCCTGTCGTTTCCATACAAACGTTACTCGATTTTGAAGGAGAAGTCATAGAACCCATAGTATTTCATAGCGACTCAATTTCTGTGTTAATTCTTCAATGTGAGGGAGCTAGGGATGCAATAAAGAAGGAATAGTGCATCGCGAAGGAGATACTCGTATCGCAAAAGAAAAGCCAGTCGTTTCCATAGAAACGATACTCGATTTAGAAGGATAAGTCTTAGAACACATAGTATTTCATAGCGACGCAATTTCCTTGTGAATTCGTCAATGTGTGGGAGTGAGGGATGCAGTAAAGAAGGATTAGTGGATCGGAAATGAGATTGCCGTATCCCAAAAGAAATTCCTGCCGTTTCCATAGAAACGTTACTTGATTTAGAAGGAAATGTCTTAGAACACATAGTATTTTATAGCGACGCAATTTCCGTGTGAATTCGTCAATGTGTGGGAGTGAGGGATGCAGTAAAGAAGGATTAGTGGATCGGAAATGTGATTGTCGTATCCCAAAAGAAACTCCTGTCGTTTCCATAGAAACGTTACTCGATTTAGAAGGAAATGACTTAGAAAACATAGTATTTCATAGCGACGCAATTTCCGTGTGAATTCGTCAATGTGTGGCAGTGAGGGATGCAGTAAAGAAGGATTAGTGGATCGGAAATGTGATTGTCGTATCCCAAAAGAAAATCCTGTCGTTTCCATAGAAACTTTACTCGATTTAGAAGGAGAAGTCTTAGAACACATAGTATTTCATAGCGACGCAATTCCCGTGTGAAGTCGTCAATGAGTGGGAGTGAGGGATGCAGTAAAGAGGGATTAGTGGGTCGGAAATGAGATTGTCGTATCCCAAAAGAAAACCCTGTCGTTTCCATAGAAACGTTACTCGATTTAGAAGGAGAAGTCATAGAACCCACAGTATTTCATAGCGACGCAATTTCCGTGTGAATTCGTCAATGAGTGTGAGTGAGGGATGCAGTAAAGATGGATTAGTGGATCGGAATTGTGATTGTCGTATCCCAAAAGAAAATCCTGTCGTTTCCATAGAAACGTTACTCGATTTAGAAGGAAATGTTTTAGAACACATAGTATATCATAGTGACGCAATTTCCGTATGAATTCGTCAATGTGTGGGAGTGAGGGATGCAGTAAAGAAGGATTAGTGGATCGGAAATGTGATTGTCGTATCCCAAAAGAAAATCCTGTCGTATCCATAGAAACGTTACTCGATTTAGAAGGAAATGTCTTAGAACACATTGTATTTCATAGCGACGCAATTTCCGAGTGAATTCGTCAATGTGTGGGAGTGAGGGATGCAGTAAAGAGGGATTAGTGGATCGGAAATGAGATTGTCGTATCCCAAAAGAAAATCCTGTCGTTTCCATAGAAACGTTACTCGATTTATAAGGAGAAGTCATAGAACCCATAGTATTTCATAGCGACTTAATTTCTGTGTTAATTCGTCAATGTGAATGAGCTAGGGATGCAATAAAGAAGGAATAGTGCATCGAGAAGGAGATACTCGTATCGCAAAAGAAAAGCCAGTCGTTTCCATAGAAACGATACTCGATTTAGAAGGAGAAGTCATAGAACCTATAGTATTTCATAGCGATGCAATTTCCGTGTGAATTCGTCAATGAGTGGAAGTGAGATATGCCGTAAAGAAGGATTAGTGGATCGGAAATGAGATTGTCGTATCCCAAAAGAAAATCCTGTCGTTTCCATAGAAACGTTACTCGATTTAGAAGGAGAAGTCATAGAACACATAGTATTTCATAGCGACGCAATTTCCGTGTGAATTCGTCAATGTGTGGGAGTGAGGGATGCAGTAAAGAAGGATTAGTGGATCGAGAAGAAGATACTCGTATCCCAAAAGAAAATCCTGTCGTTTCCATAGAAACGTTACTCGATTTAGAAGGAAATGTCTTAGAACACATAGTATTTCATAGCGACGCAATTTCCGTGTGAATTCGTCAATGTGTGGGAGTGAGGGATGCAGTAAAGAAGGATTAGTGGATCGGAAATGTGATTGTCGTATCCCAAAAGAAAATCCTGTCGTTTCCATAGAATCGTTACTCGATTTTGAAGGAGTAATCATAGAACCCTTAGTATTTCATTGCGACGCCATTGCTGTGTTAATTCGTCAATGTTTGGGAGTGAGGGATGCAGAAATGAAGGATTAGTGGATCGGAAATGTGATTGTCGTATCCCAAAAGAAAATCCTGTCGTATCCATAGAAACGTTACTCGATTTAGAAGGAAATGTCGTAGAACACATAGTATATCTAAGCGACGCAATTTCCGTGTGAATTCGTCAATGTGTGGGAGTGAGGTATGCAGTAAAGAAGGGTTAGTGGATCGGAAATGAGATTGTCGTATCCCAAAAGAAAATCCTGTCGTTTCCATAGAAACGTTACTCGATTTTGAAGGAGAAGTCACAGAACCCATAGTATTTCATAGCGACGCCATTTGCGTGTGAAATCATCAATGAGTGGGAGTGAGGGATGCAGTATAGAAGGATTAGTGGATCGGAAATGTGATTGTCGTATCCCAAAAGAAAATCCTGTTGTTTCCATAGCAACATTACTCGATTTAGAAGGAAATATCTTAGAACACATAGTATTTCATAGCGACGCAATTTCCGTGTGAATTCGTCAATGTGTGGGAGTGACGGATGCAGTAAAGAAGGATTAGTGGATCGGAAATGTGATTGTCGTATCCCAAAAGAAAGTCCTGTCGTTTCCATAGAAACGTTACTCGATTTAGAAGGAAATGTCTTAGAACACATAGTATTTCATAGCGACGCAATTCCCGTGTGAATTCGTCAATGAGTGGGAGTGAGGGATGCAGTAAAGATGGATTAGTGGATCGGAAATGAGATTGTCGTATCCCAAAAGAAAATCCTGTCGTTTCCACTGAAACGTTACTCGATTTAGAAGGAGAAGTCATAGAACCCATAGTATTTCATAGCGACTCAATTTCTGTGTTAATTCGTCAATGTGAGGGAGGTAGGGATGCAATAAAGAAGGAATAGTGCATCGAGAAGGAGACACTCGTATGGCAAAAGAAAAGCCAATCGTTTCCATAGAAACGATACTCGATTTAAATGGAGGAGTCATAGAACCCATAGTATTTCATTGCGACGCAATTGCTGTGTTAATTCGTCAATGTGTGGGAGTGAGGGATGCAGTAAAGAAGGATTAGTGGATCGGAAATGTGATTGTCGTATCCCAAAAGAAAATCCTGTCGTTTCCATAGAAACGTTACTCGATTTAGAAGGAGAAGTCATAGAACCCATAGTATTTCATAGCGACGCAATTTCCGTGTGAATTCGTCAATGTGTGGGAGTGAGGGATACAGTAATGAAGGATTAGTTGATAGAGAAGGAGATACTCGTATCCCAAAAGAAAATCCTGTCGTTTCCCTAGAAACGTTACTCGATTTAGAAGGAGAAGTCAATGAACCCATATCATTTCATAGCGACTCAATTTCTGTGTTAATTCGTCAATGTGAGGGAGCTAGGGATGCAATAAAGAAGGAATAGTGCGTCGGGAAGGAGATACTCGTATCGCAAAAGAAAAGCCAGTCGTTTCCACAGAAACGATACTCGATTTAGAAGGATAAGTCTTAGAACACATAGTATTTCATAGCGACGCAATTTCCTTGTGAATTCGTCAATGTGTGGGAGTGAGGGATGCAGTAAAGAAGGATTAGTGGATCGGAAATGTGATTGTCAAATCCCAAAAGAATATCCTGTCGTTACCATAGAAACGTTACTCGATTTAGAAGGAAATGTCTTAGAACACATAGTATTTCACAGCGACGCAATTTCCGTGTGAATTCGTCAATGTGTGGGAGTGAGCGATGCAGTAAAGAGGATTAGTGGATCAGAAATGTGATTGTCGTATCCCAAGAGAAAATCCTGTCGTTTCCAAAGAAACGTTACTCGATTTAGAAGGAATGGTCTTAGAACACATAGTATTTGATGGCGACGCAATTTCCGTGTAAATTCGTCAATGAGTGGGAGTGATGGATGCAGTAAAGAAGGATTAGTGGATCGGAAATGAGATTCTCGTATCCCAATAGAAAATCCTGTCGTTTCCATAGAAACGTTACTCGATTTAGAATGAGAAGTCATAGAACACATAGTATTTCATAGCGACGCAATCTCCGTGTGAATTCGACAATGAGTGGGAGTAAGGGATGCAGTAAAGAAGGATTAGTGGATCGGAAATGTGATTGTCGTATCCCAAAAGAAAATCAAGTCGTTTATATAGAAACGTTACTCGATTTAGAAGGAAATGTCTTAGAACACATAGTATTTCATAGCGACGCAATTTCCGTGTGAATTCGTCAATGAGTGGGAGGGAGGGATGCAGTAAAGAAGGATTAGGGGATCGGAAATGAGATTGTCGTATCCCAAAAGAAAATCCTGTCGTTTCCATAGAAACGTCACTCGATTTAGAAGGAGAAGTCTTAGAACTCAAAGTATTGCATAGCGACTCAATTTCTGTGTTAATTAGTCAACGTGATGGAGCTAGGGATGCAATAAAGAAGGAATAGTGCATCGAGAAGGAGATACTCATATCGCAAAAGAAAAGCCAGTCTTTTCCATAGAAACGATACTCGATTTGGAAGGAGAAGTCATAGAACCCATAGTATTTCATTGCGACGCAATTGCTGTGTTAATTAGTCAATGTATGGGAGTGAGGGATGCAGTAAAGATGGATTAGTTAATCGGAAATGTGATGGTCGTATCCCAAAAGAAAATCCTGTCGATTCCATAGAAACGTTATTCAATTTAGAAGGAAATGTCTTAGAACACATAGTATTTCATACCGACGCAATTTCCGTGTGAATTCGTCCATGTGTGGGAGTGAGGGATGCAGTAAAGAGGATTAGTGGATCAGAAATGTGATTGTCGTATCCCAAGAGAAAATCCTGTCGTTTCCATACAAACGTTACTCGATTTTGAAGGAGAAGTCATAGAACCCATAGTATTTCATAGCGACTCAATTTCTGTGTTAATTCTTCAATGTGAGGGAGCTAGGGATGCAATAAAGAAGGAATAGTGCATCGCGAAGGAGATACTCGTATCGCAGAAGAAAAGCCAGTCGTTTCCATAGAAACGATACTCGATTTAGAAGGATAAGTCTTAGAACACATAGTATTTCATAGCGACGCAATTTCCTTGTGAATTCGTCAATGTGTGGGAGTGAGGGATGCAGTAAAGAAGGATTAGTGGACCGGAAATGAGATTGCCGTATCCCAAAAGAAATTCCTGCCGTTTCCATAGAAACGTTACTTGATTTAGAAGGAAATGTCTTAGAACACATAGTATTTTATAGCGACGCAATTTCCGTGTGAATTCGTCAATGTGTGGGAGTGAGGGATGCAGTAAAGAAGGATTAGTGGATCGGAAATGTGATTGTCGTATCCCAAAAGAAACTCCTGTCGTTTCCATAGAAACGTTACTCGATTTAGAAGGAAATGTCTTAGAAAACATAGTATTTCATAGCGACGCAATTTCCGTGTGAATTCGTCAATGTGTGGCAGTGAGGGATGCAGTAAAGAAGGATTAGTGGATCGGAAATGTGATTGTCGTATCCCAAAAGAAAATCCTGTCGTTTCCATAGAAACTTTACTCGATTTAGAAGGAGAAGTCTTAGAACACATAGTATTTCATAGCGACGCAATTCCCGTGTGAAGTCGTCAATGAGTGGGAGTGAGGGATGCAGTAAAGAGGGATTAGTGGGTCGGAAATGAGATTGTCGTATCCCAAAAAAAACCCTGTCGTTTCCATAGAAACGTTACTCGATTTAGAAGGAGAAGTCATAGAACCCACAGTATTTCATAGCGACGCAATTTCCGTGTGAATTCGTCAATGAGTGTGAGTGAGGGATGCAGTAAAGATGGATTAGTGGATCGGAATTGTGATTGTCGTATCCCAAAAGAAAATCCTGTCGTTTCCATAGAAACGTTACTCGATTTAGAAGGAAATGTTTTAGAACACATAGTATATCATAGTGACGCAATTTCCGTATGAGTTCGTCAATGTGTGGGAGTGAGGGATGCAGTAAAGAAGGATTAGTGGATCGGAAATGTGATTGTCGTATCCCAAAAGAAAATCCTGTCGTATCCATAGAAACGTTACTCGATTTAGAAGGAAATGTCTTAGAACACATAGTATTTCATAGCGACGCAATTTCCGAGTGAATTCGTCAATGTGTGGGAGTGAGGGATGCAGTAAAGAGGGATTAGTGGATCGGAAATGAGATTGTCGTATCCCAAAAGAAAATCCTGTCGTTTCCATAGAAACGTTACTCGATTTAGAAGGAGAAGTCATAGAACCCATAGTATTTCATAGCGACTTAATTTCTGTGTTAATTCGTCAATGTGAATGAGCTAGGGATGCAATAAAGAAGGAATAGTGCATCGAGAAGGAGATACTCGTATCGCAAAAGAAAAGCCAGTCGTTTCCATAGAAACGATACTCGATTTAGAAGGAGAAGTCATAGAACCTATAGTATTTCATAGCGATGCCATTTCCGTGTGAATTCGTCAATGAGTGGAAGTGAGATATGCCGTAAAGAAGGATTAGTGGATCGGAAATGAGATTGTCGTATCCCAAAAGAAAATCCTGTCGTTTCCATAGAAACGTTACTCGATTTAGAAGGAGAAGTCATAGAACCCATAGTATTTCATAGCGACGCAATTTCCGTGTGAATTCGTCAATGTGTGGGAGTGAGGGATGCAGTAAAGAAGGATTAGTGGATCGGAAATGTGATTGTCGTATCCCAAAAGAAAATCCTGTCGTTTCCATAGAATCGTTACTCGATTTTGAAGGAGTAATCATAGAACCCTTAGAATTTCATTGCGACGCCATTGCTGTGTTAATTCGTCAATGTTTGGGAGTGAGGGATGCAGAAATGAAGGATTAGTGGATCGGAAATGTGATTGTCGTATCCCAAAAGAAAATCCTGTCGTATCCATAGAAACGTTACTCGATTTAGAAGGAAATGTCGTAGAACACATAGTATATCTTAGCGACGCAATTTCCGTGTGAATTCGTCAATGTGTGGGAGTGAGGTATGCAGTAAAGAAGGGTTAGTGGATCGGAAATGAGATTGTCGTATCCCAAAAGAAAATCCTGTCGTTTCCATAGAAACGTTACTCGATTTTGAAGGAGAAGTCATAGAACCCATAGTATTTCATAGCGACGCAATTTGCGTGTGAAATCGTCAATGAGTGGGAGTGAGGGATGCAGTATAGAAGGATTAGTGGATCGGAAATGTGATTGTCGTATCCCAAAAGAAAATCCTGTCGTTTCCATAGAAACGTTACTCGATTTAGAAGGAAAAATCTTAGAACACATAGTATTTCATAGCGACGCAATTTCCGTGTGATTTCGTCAATGTGTGGGAGTGACGGATGCAGTAAAGAAGGATTAGTGGATCGGAAATGTGATTGTCGTGTCCCAAAAGAAAATCCTGTCGTTTCCATAGAAACGTTACTCGATTTAGAAGGAAATGTCTTAGAACACATAGTATTTCATAGCGACGCAATTCCCGTGTGAATTCGTCAATGAGTGGGAGTGAGGGATGCAGTAAAGAAGGTTTAGTTGATCGGAAATGAGATTGTCGTATCCCAAAAGAAAATCAAGTCGTTTCCATAGAAACGTTACTCGATTTAGAAGGAGAAGTCATAGAACCCATAGTATTTCATAGCGACTCAATTTCTGTGTTAATTCGTCAATGTGAGGGAGCTAGGGATGCAATAAAGAAGGAATAGTGCATCGAGAAGGAGACACTCGTATCGCAAAAGAAAAGCCAGTCGTTTCAATAGAAACGATACGCGATTTAGATGGAGAAGTCATAGAACCCATAGTATTTCATTGCGACGCAATTGCTGTGTTAATTCGTCAATGTGTGGGAGTGAGGGATGGAGTACAGAAGGATTAGTGGATTGGAAATGAGATTGTCGTATCTCAAAAGAAAATCCTGTCGTTTCCATAGAAACGTTACTCGATTTAGAAGGAAATGTCTTAGAACACGAAGTAATTCATAGCGACGCAATTTCCGTGTGAATTCGTCAATGTGTGGGAGTAAGGGATGCAGTAAAGAAGAATTAGTGGATCGGAAATGTGATTGTCGTATTCCAAAAGAAAATCCTGTCGTTTCCATAGAAACGTTACTCGATTTAGAAGGAGAAGTCATAGAACCCATAGTATTTCATAGCGACGCAAATTCCGTGTGAATTCGTCAATGAGTGGAAGTGAGGGATGCAGTAAAGATGGATTAGTGGATCGGAAATGTGATTGTCGTATCCCAAAAGAAAATTCTGTCGTTTCCATTGAAACGTTACTCAATTTAGAAGGAAATGTCTTAGAACACATAATATTTCATAGCGACGCAATTTCCGTGTGAATTCGTCAATAAGTGGGAGTGAGGGATGCAGTAAAGAAGGATTAGTGGATCGGAAATGTGATTGTCGTATGCCAAAAGAAAATCCTGTCGTATCCATTGAAACTTTACTCGATTTAGAAGGAGATGTCATAGAACCCATAGTATTTCATAGCGACGCAATTTCCGTGTGAATTCGTCAATGTGTGGGAGTGAGGGTTGCAGTAAAGAAGGATTAGTGGATCGGAAATGAGATTGTCGTATCCCAAAAGAAAATCCTGTCGTTTCCATAGAAACGTTACTCGATTTAGAAGGATATGTCTTAGAACACATAGTATTTCATAGCGACGCAATTTCCATGTGAATTCGTCAATTTGTGGGGGTGAGGGATGCAGTAAGGAAGGATTAGTGGATCGAAAATGAGATTGTCGTATCCCAAAAGAAAATCCTGTCGTTTCCATAGAAACGTTACTCGATTTAGAAGGAGAAGTCATAGAACACATAGTATTTCATAGCGACGCAATTTCCGTGTGAATTCGTCAATGTGTGGGAGTGAGAAATGCAGTAAAGAAGGATTAGTGGATCGAGAAGGAGATACTCGTATCCCAAAAGAAAATCCTGTCGTTTCCATAGAAACGTTACTCGCTTTAGAAGGAAATGTCTTAGAACACATAGTATTTCATAGCGACGCAATTTCCGTGTGAATTCGTCAATGTGTGGGAGTGAGGGAAGCAGTGAAGAAGGATTAGTGGATCGGAAATGCGATTGTCGTATCCCAAAAGAAAATCCTGTCGTTTCCATAAAAACGTTACTCGATTTAGAAGGAGAAGACTTAGAACACATAGTATTTCATAGCGACGCAATTTCCGTGTGAATTCGTCAATGAGTGGGAGTGAGGGAAGCAGTAAAGATGGATTTGTGGATCGGAAATGAGATTGTCGTATCCCAAAAGAAAATCCCGTCGTTTCCATAGAAACGTTACTCGATTTAGAAGGAGACGTCATAGAACCCATAGTATTTCATAGCGACAAAATTTCCGTGTGAATTCGTCAATGAGTGGGAGTGAGGGACGCAGTAAAGAAGGATTAGTGGATCGGAAATGTGATTGTCGTATCCCAAAAGAAAATCGTGTCGCTTCCATAGAAACGTTACTCGATTTAGAAGGAAATTTTTTAGAACACATAGTATTTCATAGCGACGCAATATCCGTGTGAATTCGTCAATGTGTGGGAGTGAGGGATGCAGTAAAGAAGGATTAGTGGATCGGAAATATTTTTGTCGTATCGCAAAAGAAAAGCCAGTCGTTTCCATGGAAACGATACTTGATTTTGAAGGAGTAATCATAGAAACCGTAGTATTTCATTGCGACGCAATTGCTGTGTTAATTCGTCAATGTTTGGGAGTTAGGGATGCAGAAATGAAGGATTAGTGGATCGGAAATGTGATTGACGTATCCCAAAAGAAAATCCTGTCGTATCCATAGAAACGTTACTCGATTTAGAAGGAAATGTCTTAGAACACATAGTATATCTTAGCGACGCAATTTCCGTGTGAATTCGTCAATGTGTTCGAGTGAGGGATGCAGTAAAGAAGGATTAGTGGATCGGAAATGTGATTGTCGTGTCCCAAAAGAAAATCCTGTCGTTTCCATAGAAACGTTACTCGATTTAGAAGGAAATGTCTTAGAACACATAGTATTTCATAGCGACGCAATTCCCGTGTGAATTCGTCAATGAGTGGGAGTGAGGGATGCAGTAAAGAAGGTTTAGTGGATCGGAAATGAGATTGTCGTATCCCAAAAGAAAATCCTGTCGTTTCCATAGAAACGTTACTCGATTTAGAAGGAGAAGTCATAGAACCCATAGTATTTCATAGCGACTCAATTTCTGTGTTAATTCGTCAATGTGAGGGAGCTAGGGATGCAATAAAGAAGGAATAGTGCATCGAGAAGGAGATACTCGTATCGCAAAAGAAAAGCCAGTCGTTTCCATAGAAACGATACTCGATTTAGATGGAGAAGTCATAGAACCCATAGTATTTCATTGCGACGCAATTGCTGTGTTAATTCGTCAATGTGTGGGAGTGAGGGATGGAGTACAGAAGGATTAGTGGATTGGAAATGAGATTGTCGTATCCCAAAAGAAAATCCTGTCGTTTCCATAGAAACGTTACTAGATTTAGAAGGAAATGTCTTAGAACACGAAGTATTTCATAGCGACGCAATTTCCGTGTGAATTCGTCAATGTGTGGGAGTGAGGGATGCAGTAAAAAAGGATTAGTGGAATGGAAATGTGATTGTCGTATCCCAAAAGAAAATCCTGTCGTTTCCATAGAAACGTTACTCGATTTAGAAGGAGAAGTCATAGAACCCGTAGTATTTCATAGCGACGCAATTTCCGTGTGAATTCGTCAATGAGTGGAAGTGAGGGATGCAGTAAAGATGGATTAGTGGATCGGAAATGTGATTGTCGTATCCCAAAGGAAAATCCTGTCGTTTCCATAGAAACGTTACTCAATTTAGAAGGAAATGTCTTAGAACACATAGTATTTCATAGCGACGCAATTTCCGTGTGAATTCGTCAATGAGTGGGAGTGAGGGATGCAGTAAAGAAGGATTAGTGGATCGGAAATGTGATTGTCGTATCGCAAAAGAAAAGCCAGTCGTTTCCATAGAAACGATACTCGATTTAGAAGGAGAAGTCATAGAACCCACAGTATTCCATTGCGACGCAACTGCTTTGTTAATTCGTCAATGTGTGGGATTGAGGGATGCAGTAAAGAAGGATTAGTGGATCGGAAAAGTGATTGTCCTTTCCCAAGAGAAAATCCTGACGTTTCCATAGAAACGTTACTCGATTTAGAAGGAAATGTCTTAGAATACATAGTATTCCATAGCGACGCAATTCCCGTGTGAATTCGTCAATGAGTGGGAGTGAGGGATGCAGTAAAGAAGGATTAGTGGATCGGAAATGAGATTGTCGTATCCCATAAGAAAATCCTGTCATTTCCATAGAAACGTTACTCGATTTTGAAGGAAAAGTCATAGAAGCCATAGTACTTCATAGCGACTCAATTTCTGTGTTAATTCGTCAATGTGAGGGAGCTAGGGATGCAATAAAGAAGGAATAGTCCATCGAGAAGGAGATACTCGTATCGCAAAAGAAAAGCCAGTCGTTTCCATAGAAACGATACTCGATTTAGATGGAGAAGTTATAGAACCCATAGTATTTCATAGCGACGCAATTTCCGTGTGAATTCGTCAATGTGTGGGAGTGAGGGATGCAGTAAAGAAGGATTAGTGGATCGGAAATGTGATTATCATATCCCAAAAGAAAATCCTGTCGTTTCCATAGAAACGTTACTCAATTTAGAAGGAAATGTCTTAGAACACATAGAATTTCATAGCGACGCAATTCCCGTGTGAATTCGACAATGAGTGGGAGTGAGGGATGCAGTAAAGAAGGATTAGTGGATCGGAAATGAGATTCTCGTATCCCAAAAGAAAATCCTGTCGTTTCCATAGAAACGTTACTCGATTTAGAAGGAGAAGTCATAGAACCCATAGTATTTCATAGCGACTCAATTTCTGTGTTAATTCGTCAATGTGAGGGAGCTAGGGATGCAATAAAGAAGGAATAGTGCATCGAGAAGGAGACACTCGTATCGCAAAAGAAAAGCCAGTCGTTTCAATAGAAACGATACGCGATTTAGATGGAGAAGTCATAGAACCCATAGTATTTCATTGCGACGCAATTGCTGTGTTAATTCGTCAATGTGTGGGAGTGAGGGATGGAGTACAGAAGGATTAGTGGATTGGAAATGAGATTGTCGTATCCCAAAAGAAAATCCTGTCGTTTCCATAGAAACGTTACTCGATTTAGAAGGAAATGTCTTAGAACACGAAGTAATTCATAGCGACGCAATTTCCGTGTGAATTCGTCAATGTGTGGGAGTAAGGGATGCAGTAAAGAAGAATTAGTGGATCGGAAATGTGATTGTCGTATTCCAAAAGAAAATCGTGTCGTTTCCATAGAAACGTTACTCGATTTAGAAGGAGAAGTCATAGAACCCATAGTATTTCATAGCGACGCAAATTCCGTGTGAATTCGTCAATGAGTGGAAGTGAGGGATGCAGTAAAGATGGATTAGTGGATCGGAAATGTGATTGTCGTATCCCAAAAGAAAATTCTGTCGTTTCCATTGAAACGTTACTCAATTTAGAAGGAAATGTCTTAGAACACATAATATTTCATAGCGACGCAATTTCCGTGTGAATTCGTCAATAAGTGGGAGTGAGGGATGCAGTAAAGAAGGATTAGTGGATCGGAAATGTGATTGTCGTATGCCAAAAGAAAATCCTGTCGTATCCATTGAAACTTTACTCGATTTAGAAGGAGATGTCATAGAACCCATAGTATTTCATAGCGACGCAATTTCCGTGTGAATTCGTCAATGTGTGGGAGTGAGGGATGCAGTAAAGAAGGATTAGTGGATCGGAAATGAGATTGTCGTATCCCAAAAGAAAATCCTGTCGTTTCCATAGAAACGTTACTCGATTTAGAAGGAAATGTCTTAGAACACATAGTATTTCATAGCGACGCAATTTCCATGTGAATTCGTCAATTTGTGGGGGTGAGGGATGCAGTAAGGAAGGATTAGTGGATCGAAAATGAGATTGTCGTATCCCAAAAGAAAATCCTGTCGTTTCCATAGAAACGTTACTCGATTTAGAAGGAAATGTCTTAGAACACATAGTATTTCATAGCGACGCAATTTCCGTGTGAATTCGTCAATGTGTGGGAGTGAGGGATGCAGTAAAGAAGGATTAGTGGATCGGAAATGTGATTGTCGTATCCCAAAAGAAAATCCTGTCGTTTCCATAAAAACGTTACTCGATTTAGAAGGAGAAGACTTAGAACACATAGTATTTCATAGCGACGCAATTTCCGTGTGAATTCGTCAATGAGTGGGAGTGAGGGATGCAGTAAAGATGGATTTGTGGATCGGAAATGAGATTGTCGTATCCCAAAAGAAAATCCCGTCGTTTCCATAGAAACGTTACTCGATTTAGAAGGAGACGTCATAGAACCCATAGTATTTCATAGCGACAAAATTTCCATGTGAATTCGTCAATGAGTGGGAGTGAGGGACGCAGTAAAGAAGGATTAGTGGATCGGGAAATGTGATTGTCGTATCCCAAAAGAAAATCGTGTCGCTTCCATAGAAACGTTACTCGATTTAGAAGGAAATTTTTAGAACACATAGTATTTCATAGCGACGCAATATCCGTGTGAATTCGTCAATGTGTGGGAGTGAGGGATGCAGTAAAGAAGGATTAGTGGATCGGAAATATTTTTGTCGTATCGCAAAAGAAAAGCCAGTCCTTTCCATGGAAACGATACTTGATTTGAAGGAGTAATCATAGAAACCGTAGTATTTCATTGCGACGCAATTGCTGTGATAATTCGTCAATGTTTGGGAGTTAGGGATGCAGATATGAAGGATTAGTGGATCGGAAATGTGATTGACGTATCCCAAAAGAAAATCCTGTCGTATCCATAGAAACGTTACTCGATTTAGAAGGAAATGTCTTAGAACACATAGTATATCTTAGCGACGCAATTTCCGTGTGAATTCGTCAATGTGTTCGAGTGAGGGATGCAGTAAAGAAGGATTAGTGGATCGGAAATGTGTTTGTCGTATCCCAAAAGAAAATCCTGTCGTTTCCATAGAAACGTTATTCGATTTAGAAAGAAATGTCTTAGAACACATACTATTTCATAGCGACGCAATTTCCGTGTGAATTCGTCAATGTGTGGGAGTGAGGGATGCAGTATAGAAGGATTAGTGGATCGGAAATGAGATTGTCGTATCCCAAAAGAAAATCCTGTCGTTTCCATAGAAACGTTACTCGATTTTGAAGGAGAAGTCATAGAACTAATAGTATTTCATAGCGACGCAATTTGCGTGTGAAATCATCAATGAGTGGGAGTGAGGGATGCAGTATAGAAGGATTAGTGGATCGGAAATGTGATTGTCGTATCCCAAAAGAAAATCCTGTCGTTTCCATAGAAACGTTACTCGATTTAGAAGGAAAAATCTTAGAACACATAGTATTTCATAGCGACGCAATTTCCGTGTGATTTCGTCAATGTGTGGGAGTGACGGATGCAGTAACGAAGGATTAGTGGATCGGAAATGTGATTGTCGTGTCCCAAAAGAAAATCCTGTCGTTTCCATAGAAACGTTACTAGATTTAGAAGGAAATGTCTTAGAACACGAAGTATTTCATAGCGACGCAATTTCCGTGTGAATTCGTCAATGTGTGGGAGTGAGGGATGCAGTAAAAAAGGATTAGTGGAATGGAAATGTGATTGTCGTATCCCCAAAGAAAATCCTGTCGTTTCCATAGAAACGTTACTCGATTTAGAAGGAGAAGTCATAGAACCCGTAGTATTTCATAGCGACGCAATTTCCGTGTGAATTCGTCAATGAGTGGAAGTGAGGGATGCAGTAAAGATGGATTAGTGGATCGGAAATGTGATTGTCGTATCCCAAAGGAAAATCCTGTCGTTTCCATAGAAACGTTACTCAATTTATAAGGAAATGTCTTAGAACACATAGTATTTCATAGCGACGCAATTTCCGTGTGAATTCGTCAAAGAGTGGGAGTGAGGGATGCAGTAAAGAAGGATTAGTGGATCGGAAATGTGATTGTCGTATCGCAAAAGAAAACCCAGTCGTTTCCATAGAAACGATACTCGATTTAGAAGGAGAAGTCATAGAACCCACAGTATTCCATTGCGACGCAACTGCTTTGTTAATTCGTCAATGTGTGGGATTGAGGGATGCAGTAAAGAAGGATTAGTGGATCGGAAAAGAGATTGTCCTTTCCCAAGAGAAAATCCTGACGTTTCCATAGAAACGTTACTCGATTTAGAAGGAAATGTCTTAGAATACATAGTATTCCATAGCGACGCAATTCCCGTGTGAATTCGTCAATGAGTGGGAGTGAGGGATGCAGTAAAGAAGGATTAGTGGATCGGAAATGAGATTGTCGTATCCCATAAGAAAATCCTGTCATTTCCATAGAAACGTTACTCGATTTTGAAGGAAAAGTCATAGAAGCCATAGTACTTCATAGCGACTCAATTTCTGTGTTAATTCGTCAATGTGAGGGAGCTAGGGATGCAATAAAGAAGGAATAGTCCATCGAGAAGGAGACACTCGTATCGCAAAAGAAAAGCCAGTCGTTTCCATAGAAACGATACTCGATTTAGATGGAGAAGTTATAGAACCCATAGTATTTCATTGCGACGCAATTGCTGTGTTAATTCGTCAGTGTGTGGGAGTGAGGGATGGAGTACAGAAGGATTAGTGGATTGGAAATGAGATTGTCGTATCCCAGAAGAAAATCCTGTCGTTTCCAAAGAAACGTTACTCGAATTAGAAGGAAATGTCTTAGAACACGAAGTATTTCATAGCGACGCAATTTCCGTGTGAATTCGTCAATGTGTGGGAGTGAGGGATGCAGTAAAGAAGGATTAGTGGATCGGAAATGTGATTATCGTATCCAAAAGAAAATCCTGTCGTTTCCATAGAAACGTTACTCAATTTAGAAGGAGAAGTCATAGAACCCATAGTATTTAATAGCGACGCAATTTCCGTGTGAATTCGTCAATGAGTGGAAGTGAGGGATGCAGTAAAGATGGATTAGTGGATCGGAAATGTGATTGTCGTATCCCAAAAGAAAATCCTGTCGTTTCCATAGAAACGTTACTCAATTTAGAAGGAAATGTCTTAGAACACATAGAATTTCATAGCGACGCAATTCCCGTGTGAATTCGTCACTGAGTGGGAGTGAGGGATGCAGTAAAGAAGGATTAGTGGATCGGAAATGAGATTGTCGTATCCCAAAAGAAAATCCTGTCGTTTCCATAGAAACGTTACTCGATTTAGAAGGAAAAGTCATAGAACCCATAGTATTTCATAGCGACTCAATTTCTGTGTTAATTCGTCAATGTGAGGGAGCTAGGGATTGCAATAAAGAAGGGGAATAGTGCATCGAGAAAAAGATACTCGTATCGCAAAAGAAAAGCCAGTCGTTTCCATAGAAACAATACTCGATTTAGATGGAGAAGTCATAGAACCCATAGTATTTCATTGCGACGCAATTGCTGTGTTAATTCGTCAATGTGTGGGAGTGAGGGATGGAGTACAGAAGGATTAGTGGATTGGAAATGAGATTGTCGTATCCCAGAAGAAAATCCTGTCGTTTCCTTAGAAACGTTACTCGATTTAGAAGGAAATGTCTTAGAACACGAAGTATTTCATAGCGACGCAATTTCCGTGTGAATTCGTCAATGTGTGGGAGTGAGGGATGCAGTAAAGAAGGATTAGTGGATCGGAAATGTGATTATCGTATCCCAAAAGAAAATCCTGTCGTTTCCATAGAAACGTTACTCGATTTAGAAGGAGAAGTCATAGAACCCATAGTATTTCATAGCGACGCAATTTCCGTGTGAATTCGTCAATGAGTGGAACTGAGTAATGCAGTAAAGATGGATTAGTGGATCGGAAATGTGATTGTCGTATCCCAAAAGAAAATCCTGTCGTTTCCATAGAAACGTTACTCAATTTAGAAGGAAATGTCTTAGAACACATAGTATTTCATAGCGACGCAATTTCCGTGTGAATTCGTCAATGAGTGGGAGTGAGGGATGCAGTAAAGAAGGATTAGTGGATCGGAAATGAGATTGCCGTATCGCAAAAGAAAAGCCAGTCGTTTCCATAGAAATGATACTCGATTTAGAAGGAGAAGTCATAGAACCCACAGTATTCCATTGCGACGCAACTGCTTTGTTAATTCGTCAATGTGTGGGATTGAGGGATGTAGTAAAGAAGGATTAGTGGATCGGAAAAGTGATTGTCCTATCCCAAGAGAAAATCCTGACGTTTCCATAGAACCGTTACTCGATTTAGAAGGAAATGTCTTAGAATACATAGTATTCCATAGCGACGCAATTCCCGTGTGAATTCGTCAATGAGTGGGAGTGAGGGATGCAGTAAAGAAGGATTAGTGGATCGGAAATGAGATTGTCGTATCCCATAAGAAAATCCTGTCGTTTCCATAGAAACGTTACTCGATTTTGAAGGAAAAGTCATAGAGCCCATAGTACTTCATAGCGACTCAATTTCTGTGTTAATTCGTCAATGTGAGGGAGCTAGGGATGCAATAAAGAAGGAATAGTCCATCGAGAAGGAGATACTCGTATCGCAAAAGAAAAGCCAGTCGTTTCCATAGAAACGATACTCGATTTAGATGGAGAAGTTATAGAACCCATAGTATTTCATTGCGACGCAATTGCTGTGTTAATTCGTCAATGTGTGGGAGTGAGGGATGGAGTACAGAAGGATTAGTGGATTGGAAATGAGATTGTCGTATCCCAGAAGAAAATCCTGTCGTTTCCAAAGAAATGTTACTCAATTTAGAAGGAGAATTCATAGAACCCATAGTATTTAATAGCGACGCAATTTCCGTGTGAATTCGTCATTGAGTGGAAGTGAGGGATGCGGTAAAGATGGATTAGTGGATCGGAAATGTGATTGTCGTATCCCAAAAGAAAATCCTGTCGTTTCCATAGAAACGTTACTCAATTTAGAAGGAAATGTCTTAGAACACATAGAATTTCATAGCGACGCAATTCCCGTGTGAATTCGTCAATGAGTGGGAGTGAGGGATGCAGTAAAGAAGGATTAGTGGATCGGAAATGTGATTGTCGTATCCCAAGAAAAAATCCTGTCGTTTCCATAGAAACGTTACTCGATTTAGAAGGAAATGTCTTAGAACACATAGTATTTCATAGCGACGCAATTCCCGTGTGAATTCGTCAATGAGTGGGAGTGAGGGATGCAGTAAAGAAGGATAAGTGGATCGGAAATGAGATTGTCGTATCCCAAAATAAAATCCTGTCGTTTCCATAGAAACGTTACTCGATTTAGCAGGAGAAGTCATAGAACCCATAGTATTTTATAGCGACTCAATTTCTGTGTTAATTCGTCAATGTGAGGGAGCTAGGGATGCAATGAAGAAGGAATAGTGCATCGAGAAGGAGATACTCGTATCGCAAAAGAAAAGCCAGTCGTTTCCATAGAAACGATACTCGATTTAGAAGGAGAAGTCTTAGAACCCATAGTATTTCATAGCGACTCAATTTCTGTGTTAATTCGTCAATGTGAAGGAGCTAGGGATGCAATAAAGAAGGAATAGTGCATCCAGAAGGAGATACTCGTATCGCAAAAGAAAAGCCAGTCGTTTCCATAGAAACGATACTCGATTTAGAAGGAGAAGTCATAGGACCCATAGTATTCCATTGCGACGCAACTGCTGTGTTAATTCGTCAATGTGTGGGATTGAGGGATGCAGTAAAGAAGGATTAGTGGATCGGAAATGTGATTGTCCTATCCCAAGAGAAAATCCTGTCGTTTCCATAGAAACGTTACTCGATTTAGAAGGAAATGTCTTAGAATACATAGTATTTCATAGTGACGCAATTCCGTGTGAATTCGTCAATGAGTGGGAGTGAGGGATGCAGTAAAGAAGGATTAGTGGATCGGAAATGAGATTGTCGTATCCCAAAAGAAAATCCTGTCGTTTCCATAGAAACGTTACTCGATTTAGAAGGAAAAGTCATAGAACCCATAGTATTTCATAGCGACTCAATTTCTGTGTTAATTCGTCAATGTGAGGGAGCTAGGGATGCAATAATGAAGGAATAGTGCATCGAGAAGGAGATACTCGTATCGCAAAAGAAAAGCCAGTCGTTTCCATAGAAACAATACTCGATTTAGATGGAGAAGTCATAGAACCCATAGTATTTCATTGCGACGCAATTGCTGTGTTATTTCGTCAATGTGTGGGAGTGAGGGATGGAGTACAGAAGGATTAGTGGATTGGAAATGAGATTGTCGTATCCCAGAAGAAAATCCTGTCGTTTCCTTAGAAACGTTACTCGATTTAGAAGGAAATGTCTTAGAACACGAAGTATTTCATAGCGACGCAATTTCCGTGTGAATTCGTCAATGTGTGGGAGTGAGGGATGCAGTAAAGAAGGATTAGTGGATCGGAAATGTGATTATCGTATCCCAAAAGAAAATCCTGTCGTTTCCATAGAAACGTTACTCGATTTAGAAGGAGAAGTCATAGAACCCATAGTATTTCATAGCGACGCAATTTCCGTGTGAATTCGTCAATGAGTGGAACTGAGGGATGCAGTAAAGATGGATTAGTGGATCGGAAATGTGATTGTCGTATCCCAAAAGAAAATCCTGTCGTTTCCATAGAAACGTTACTCAATTTAGAAGGAAATGTCTTAGAACACATAGTATTTCATAGCGACGCAATTCCCGTGTGAATTCGTCAATGAGTGGGAGTGAGGGATGCAGTAAAGAATGATTAGTGGATCGGAAATGAGATTGTCGTATCCCAAAAGAAAATCCTGTCGTTTCCATAGAAACGTTACTCGATTTAGAAGGAAATGTCTTAGAACACATAGTATTTCATAGCGACTCAATTTCTGTGTTAATTCGTCAATGTGAAGGAGCTAGGGATGCAATAAAGAAGGAATAGTGCATCGAGAAGGAGATACTCGTATCGCAAAAGAAAAGCCAGTCGTTTCCATAGAAAGGATACTCGATTTGGAAGGAGAAGTCATAGAACCCATAGTATTTCATTTCGACGCAATTGCTGTGTTAATTCGTCAATGTGTGGGAGTGAGGGATGCAGTAAAGTTGGATTAGTGGATCGGAAATGTGATTGTCGTATCCCAAAAGAAAATCCTGTCGTTTCCATAGAAACGTTACTCAATTTAGAAGGAAATGTCTTAGAACCCATAGTATTTCATAGCGACGCAATTTCCGTGTGAATTCGTCAATGAGTGGGAGTGAGGGATGCAGTTAAGAAGGATTAGTGGATCGGAAATATGATTGTCGTATCGCAAAAGAAAAGCCAGGCGTTTCCAAAGAAACGATACTCGATTTAGAAGGAGAAGTCATAGAACCCATAGTATTCCATTGCGACACAACTGCCGTGTTAATTCGTCAATGTGTGGGATTGAGGGATGCAGTAAAGAAGGATTAGTGGATCGGAAATGTGATTGTCCTATCCCAAAAGAAAATCCTGTCGTTTCCATTGAAACGTTACTCGATTTAGATGGAAATGTCTTAGAACACATAGTATTTCATAGCGACGCAATTTCCGTGTGAATTCGTCAATGAGTGGGAGTGAGGGATGCAGTAAAGAAGGATTAGTGGATCGGAAATGAGATTGCCGTATCGCAAAAGAAAAGCCAGTCGTTTCCATAGAAATGATACTCGATTTAGAAGGAGAAGTCATAGAACCCACAGTATTCCATTGCGACGCAACTGCTTTGTTAATTCGTCAATGTGTGGGATTGAGGGATGTAGTAAAGAAGGATTAGTGGATCGGAAAAGTGATTGTCCTATCCCAAGAGAAAATCCTGACGTTTCCATAGAACCGTTACTCGATTTAGAAGGAAATGTCTTAGAATACATAGTATTCCATAGCGACGCAATTCCCGTGTGAATTCGTCAATGAGTGGGAGTGAGGGATGCAGTAAAGAAGGATTAGTGGATCGGAAATGAGATTTTCGTATCCCATAAGAAAATCCTGTCGTTTCCATAGA
This sequence comes from Schistocerca piceifrons, assembly GCF_021461385.2. Classification (NCBI taxonomy): domain Eukaryota; kingdom Metazoa; phylum Arthropoda; class Insecta; order Orthoptera; family Acrididae; genus Schistocerca; species Schistocerca piceifrons. Next base: position 5,064,252 of record NW_025728287.1, read on the forward strand.
AACGTTACTCGATTTTGAAGGAAAAGTCATAGAGCCCATAGTACTTCATAGCGACTCAATTTCTGTGTTAATTCGTCAATGTGAGGGAGCTAGGGATGCAATAAAGAAGGAATAGTCCATCGAGAAGGAGATACTCGTATCGCAAAAGAAAAGCCAGTCGTTTCCATAGAAACGATACTCGATTTAGATGGAGAAGTTATAGAACTTATAGTATTTCATTGCGACGCAATTGCTGTGTTAATTCGTCAATGTGTGGGAGTGAGGGATGGAGTACAGAAGGATTAGTGGATTGGAAATGAGATTGTCGTATCCCAGAAGAAAATCCTGTCGTTTCCAAAGAAACGTTACTCAATTTAGAAGGAGAATTCATAGAACCCATAGTATTTAATAGCGACGCAATTTCAATGTGAATTCGTCATTGAGTGGAAGTGAGGGATGCAGTAAAGATGGATTGGTGGATCGGAAATGTGATTGTCGTATCCCAAAAGAAAATCCTGTCGTTTCCATAGAAACGTTACTCAATTTATAAGGAAATGTCTTAGAACACATAGAATTTCATAGCGACGCAATTCCCGTGTGAATTCGTCAATGAGTGGGAGTGAGGGATGCAGTAAAGAAGGATTAGTGGATCGGAAATGAGATTGTCGTATCCCAAAAGAAAATCCTGTCGTTTCCATAGAAACGTTACTCGATTTAGAAGGAAATGTCTTAGAACACATAGTATTTCATAGCGACTCAATTTCTGTGTTAATTCGTCAATGTGAAACAGCTAGGGATGCAATAAAGAAGGAATAGTGCATCGAGAAGGAGATACTCGTATCGCAAAAGAAAAGCCAGCCGTTTCCATAGAAACGATACTCGATTTGGAAGGAGAAGTCATAGAACCCATAGTATTTCATTTCGACGCAATTGCTGTGTTAATTCGTCAATGTGTGGGAGTGAGGGATGCAGTAAAGATGGATTAGTGGATCGGAAATGTGATTGTCGTATCCCAAAAGAAAATCCTGTCGTTTCCATAGAAACGTTACTCAATTTAGAAGGAAATGTCTTAGAACACATTGTACTTCATAGCGACGCAATTTCCGTGTGAATTCGTCAATGTGTGGGAGTGAGAGATGCAGTAAAGAGGATTAGTGGATCAGAAATGTGATTGTCGTATCCCAAGAAAAAATCCTGTCGTTTCCATAGAAACGTTACTCGATTTAGAAGGAAATGTCTTAGAACACATAGTATTTCATAGCGACGCAATTCCCGTGTGAATTCGTCAATGAGTGGGAGTGAGGGATGCAGTAAAGAAGGATAAGTGGATCGGAAATGAGATTGTCGTATCCCAAAATAAAATCCTGTCGTTTCCATAGAAACGTTACTCGATTTAGAAGGAGAAGTCATAGAACCCATAGTATTTTATAGCGACTCAATTTCTGTGTTAATTCGTCAATGTGAGGGAGCTAGGGATGCAATGAAGAAGGAATAGTGCATCGAGAAGGAGATACTCGTATCGCAAAAGAAAAGCCAGTCGTTTCCATAGAAACGATACTCGATTTAGAAGGAGAAGTCTTAGAACCCATAGTATTTCATAGCGACTCAATTTCTGTGTTAATTCGTCAATGTGAAGGAGCTAGGGATGCAATAAAGAAGGAATAGTGCATCCAGAAGGAGATACTCGTATCGCAAAAGAAAAGCCAGTCGTTTCCATAGAAACGATACTCGATTTAGAAGGAGAAGTCATAGAACCCATAGTATTCCATTGCGACGCAACTGCTGTGTTAATTCGTCAATGTGTGGGATTGAGGGATGCAGAAAAGAAGGATTAGTGGATCGGAAATGTGATTGTCCTATCCCAAGAGAAAATCCTGTCGTTTCCATAGAAACGTTACTCGATTTAGAAGGAAATGTCTTAGAATACATAGTATTTCATAGTGACGCAATTCCCGTGTGAATTCGTCAATGAGTGGGAGTGAGGGATGCAGTAAAGAAGGATTAGTGGATCGGAGATGAGATTGTCGTATCCCAAAAGAAAATCCTGTCGTTTCCATAGAAACATTACTCGATTTAGAAGGAAAAGTCATAGAACCCACAGTATTTCATAGCGACTCAATTTCTGTGTTAATTCGTCAATGTGAGGGAGCTACGGATGCAATAATGAAGGAATAGTGCATCGAGAAGGAGATACTCGTATCGCAAAAGAAAAGCCAGTCGTTTCCATAGAAACAATACTCGATTTAGATGGAGAAGTCATAGAACCCATAGTATTTCATTGCGACGCAATTGCTGTGTTAATTCGTCAATGTGTGGGAGTGAGGGATGGAGTACAGAAGGATTAGTGGATTGGAAATGAGATTGTCGTATCCCAGAAGAAAATCCTGTCGTTTCCTTAGAAACGTTACTCGATTTAGAAGGAAATGTCTTAGAACACGAAGTATTTCATAGCGACGCAATTTCCGTGTGAATTCGTCAATGTGTGGGAGTGAGGGATGCAGTAAAGAAGGATTAGTGGATCGGAAATGTGATTATCGTATCCCAAAAGAAAATCCTGTCGTTTCCATAGAAACGTTACTCGATTTAGAAGGAGAAGTCATAGAACCCATAGTATTTCATAGCGACGCAATTTCCGTGTGAATTCGTCAATGAGTGGAACTGAGGGATGCAGTAAAGATGGATTAGTGGATCGGAAATGTGATTGTCGTATCCCAAAAGAAAATCCTGTCGTTTCCATAGAAACGTTACTCAATTTAGAAGGAAATGTCTTAGAACACATGGTATTTCATAGCGACGCAATTCCCGTGTGAATTCGTCAATGAGTGGGAGTGAGGGATGCAGTAAAGAAGGATTAGTGGATCGGAAATGAGATTGTCGTATCCCAAAAGAAAATCCTGTCGTTTCCATAGAAACGTTACTCGATTTAGAAGGAAATGTCTTAGAACACATAGTATTTCATAGCGACTCAATTTCTGTGTTAATTCGTCAATGTGAAGGAGCTAGGGATGCAATAAAGAAGGAATAGTGCATCGAGAAGGAGATACTCGTATCGCAAAAGAAAAGCCAGTCGTTTCCATAGAAAGGATACTCGATTTGGAAGGAGAAGTCATAGAACCCATAGTATTTCATTTCGACGCAATTGCTGTGTTAATTCGTCAATGTGTGGGAGTGAGGGATGCAGTAAAGATGGATTAGTGGATCGGAAATGTGATTGTCGTATCCCAAAAGAAAATCCTGTCGTTTCCATAGAAACGTTACTCAATTTAGAAGGAAATGTCTTAGAACCCATAGTATTTCATAGCGACGCAATTTCCGTGTGAATTCGTCAATGAGTGGGAGTGAGGGATGCAGTTAAGAAGGATTAGTGGATCGGAAATATGATTGTCGTATCGCAAAAGAAAAGCCAGGCGTTTCCAAAGAAACGATACTCGATTTAGAAGGAAAAGTCATAGAACCCATAGTATTCCATTGCGACACAACTGCCGTGTTAATGCGTCAATGTGTGGGATTGAGGGATGCAGTAAAGAAGGATTAGTGGATCGGAAATGTGATTGTCCTATCCCAAAAGAAAATCCTGTCGTTTCCATTGAAACGTTACTCGATTTAGATGGAAATGTCTTAGAACACATAGTATTTCATAGCGACGCAATTTCCGTGTGAATTCGTCAATGTGTGGGAGTGAGGGATGCAGTAAAGAAGGATTAGTGGATCAGAAATGTGATTGTCGTATCCCAAGAGAAAATCCTGTCGTTTCCATAGAAACGTTACTCGATTTAGAAGGAAATGTCTTAGAACACATTGTATTTCATAGCGACGCAATTTCCGTGTGAATTCGTCAATGTGTGGGAGTGAGGGATGCAGTAAAGAAGGATTAGTGGATCAGAAATGTGATTGTCGTATCCCAAAAGAAAATCCTGTCGTTTCCATAGAAACGTTACTCGATTTAGAAGGAAATGTCTTAGAACACATAGTAATTCATAACAACGCAATTTCCGTGTGAATTCGTTAATGAGTGGGAGTGAGGGATGCAGTAAAGAAGGATTAGTGGATCGGAAATGAGATTGTCTTATCACAAAAGAAAATCCTGTCGTTTCCATAGAAACGTTACTCGATTTAGAAGGAGAAGACTTAGAACCCATAGTATTTCATAGCGACTCAATTTCTGTGTTAATTCGTCAATGTGAAGGAGCTAGGGATGCAATAAAGAAGGAATAGTGCATCGAGATGGAGATACTCGTATCGCAAAAGAAAAGCCAGTCGTTTCCATAGAAACGATACTCGATTTGGAAGGAGAAGTCATAGAACCCATAGTATTTCATTGCGACGCAATTGCTGTGTTAATTCGTCAATGTGTGGGAGTGAGGGATGCAGTAAAGAAGGATTAGTGGATCGGAAATGAGATTGTCGTATCCCAAAAGAAAATCCAGTCGTTTCCACAGAAACGTTTTTCGATTTAGAAGGAGACGTCTTAGAACACACAGCATTTCACAGCGACGCAATTTCCGTGTGAATTCGTCAACGTGTGGGAGTGAGGGATGCAGTAAAGAAGGATTAGTGGATCGGAAATGTGATTGTCGTATCCCAAATGAAAATCCTGTCGTTTCCATAGAAACGTTACTCGATTTAGAAGGAAATGTCTTAGAACACATAGTATTTCATAGCGACGCAATTTCCGTGTGAATTCGTCAATGAGTGGGAGTGAGGGATGCAGTAAAGAAGGATTAGAGGATCGGAAATGAGAATGTCGTATCCCAAAAGAAAATCCTGTCGTTTCCTTAGAAACGTCACTCGATTTAGAAGGAAATGTCTTAGAACACACAGTATTTCATAGCGACGCAATTTCCGTGTGAATTCGTCAATGTGTGGGAGTGAGGGATGCAGTAAAGAAGGATTAGTGGATCGGAAATGTGATTGTCGTATCGCAAGAGAAAATCCTGTGATTTCCATAGAAATGTTACTCGATTTAGAAGGAAATGTCTTAGAACCCATAGTATTTGATAGCGACGCAATTTCTGTGTGAATTCGTCAGTGAGTGGGAGTGTGGGATGCAGTAAAGAAGGATTAGTGGATCGGAAATAAGATTGTCGTATCCCAAAAGAAAATCCTGTCGTTTCCAAAGAAACGTTACTCGATGTAGAAGGAAATGTCTCAGAACACATAGTATTTCATAGCGACGCAATTTCCGTGTGAATTCGCCAATGTGTGGGAGTGAGGGATGCAGTGAATAAGGATTAGTGGATCGGAAATGTGATTGTCGTATCCCAAAAGAAAATCCTGTCGTTTCCATAGAAACGTTATTTGATTTAGAAGGAAATGTCTTAGAACACATAGTATTTCATAGCGACGCAATTTCCGTGTGAATTCGTCAATGTGTGGGAGTGAGGGATGCAGTAAAGAAGGATTAGTGGATCGGAAATGTGATTGTCGTATCCCAAAAGAAAATCCTGTCGTTTCCATACAAATGTTACTCGATTTAGAAGGAAATGTCTTAGAACACATAGTATTTCATAGCAACGCAATTTCCGTGAGAATTCGTCAATGAGTGGGAGTGAGGGAAGCAGTAAAGAAGGATTAGTGGATCGGAAATGAGATTGTCGTATCCCAAAAGAAAATCCTGTCGTTTCCATAGAAACGTTACTTGATTTAGAAGGAAATGTCTTAGAACACATAGTTTTTCACAGCGACGCAATTTCCGTGTGAATTCGTCAGTGAGTGGGAGTGACGGATGCAGTAAAGAAGGATTAGTGGATCGGAAATGAGATTGTCGTATCCCAAAAGAAAATCCTGTCGTTTCCATAGAAGCGTTACTCGATTTAGAAGGAAATGTCTTAGAACACATAGTATTTCATAGCGACGCAATTTCCGTGTGAATTCGTCAATGTGTGGGAGTGAGGGATGCAGTAAAGAAGGATTAGTGGATCGGAAATGTGATTGTCGTATCCCAAAAGAAAATCTTGTCGCTTCCATAGAAACGTTACTCGATTTAGAAGGAAATGTCATAGAACACACAGTATTTCATTGCGACGCAATTGCTGTGTTAATTCGTCAATGTGTGGGAGTGAGGGATGCAGTAAAGGATTAGTGGATCGGAAATGAGATTTTCGTATCCCAAAAGAAAATCCTGCCGTTTCCATAGAAACGTCACTCGATTTAGAAGGAGAAGTCATAGAACCCATAGTATTTCATAGCGACGCAATTTCCGTGTGAATTCGTCAATGTGTGGGAGTGAGGGATGCAGTAAAGAAGGGTTAGTGGATCGAAAATGAGATTGTCGTATCCCAAAAGAAAATCCTGTCGTTTCCATAGAAACGTTACTCGATTTATAAGGAAATGTCTTAGAACACATGGTATTTCATAGCGACGCAATTTCCGTGTGAATTCGTCAATGTGTGGGAGTGAGGGATGGAGTACAGAAGGATTAGTGGATTGGAAATGAGATTGTCGTATCCCAGAAGAAAATCCTGTCGTTTCCTTAGAAACGTTACTCGATTTAGAAGGAAATGTCTTAGAACACGAAGTATTTCATACCGACGCAATTTCCGTGTGAATTCGTCAATGTGTGGGAGTGAGGGATGCAGTAAAGAAGGATTAGTGGATCGGAAATGTGATTATCGTATCCCAAAAGAAAATCCTGTCGTTTCCATAGAAACGTTACTCGATTTAGAAGGAGAAGTCATACAACCCATAGTATTTCATAGCGACGCAATTTCCGTGTGAATTCGTCAATGAGTGGAACTGAGGGATGCAGTAAAGATGGATTAGTGGATCGGAAATGTGATTGTCGTATCCCAAAAGGAAATCCTGTCGTTTCCATAGAAACGTTACTCAATTTAGAAGGAAATGTCTTAGAACACATAGTATTTCATAGCGACGCAATTCCCGTGTGAATTCGTCAATGAGTGGGAGTGAGGGATGCTGTAAAGAAGGATTAGTGGATCGGAAATGAGATTGTCGTATCCCAAAAGAAAATCCTGTCGTTTCCATAGAAACGTTACTCGATTTAGAAGGAAATGTCTTAGAACACATAGTATTTCATAGCGACTCAATTTCTGTGTTAATTCGTCAATGTGAAGGAACTAGGGATGCAATAAAGAAGGAATAGTGCATCGAGAAGGAGATACTCGTATCGCAAAAGAAAAGCCAGTCGTTTCCATAGAAAGGATACTCGATTTGGAAGGAGAAGTCATAGAACCCATAGTATTTCATTTCGACGCAATTGCTGTGTTAATTCGTCAATGTGTGGGAGTGAGGGATGCAGTAAAGATGGATTAGTGGATCGGAAATGTGATTGTCGTATCCCAAAAGAAAATCCTGTCGTTTCCATAGAAACGTTACTCAATTTAGAAGGAATTGTCTTAGAACCCATAGTATTTCATAGCGACGCAATTTCCGTGTGAATTCGTCAATGAGTGGGAGTGAGGGATGCAGTTAAGAAGGATTAGTGGATCGGAAATATGATTGTCGTATCGCAAAAGAAAAGCCAGGCGTTTCCAAAGAAACGATACTCGATTTAGAAGGAGAAGTCATAGAACCCATAGTATTCCATTGCGACACAACTGCTGTGTTAATTCGTCAATGTGTGGGATTGAGGGATGCAGTAAAGAAGGATTAGTGGATCGGAAATGTGATTGTCCTATCCCAAAAGAAAATCCTGTCGTTTCCATTGAAACGTTACTCGATTTAAATGGAAATGACTTAGAACACATAGTATTTCATAGCGACGCAATTTCCGTGTGAATTCGTCAATGTGTGGGAGTGAGGGATGCAGTAAAGAAGGATTAGTGGATCAGAAATGTGATTGTCGTATCCCAAGAGAAAATCCTGTCGTTTCCATAGAAACGTTACTCGATTTAGAAGGAAATGTCTTAGAACACATTGTATTTCATAGCGACGCAATTTCCGTGTGAATTCGTCAATGTGTGGGAGTGAGGGATGCAGTAAAGAAGGATTAGTGGATCAGAAATGTGATTGTCGTATCCCAAAAGAAAATCCTGTCGTTTCCATAGAAACGTTACTCGATTTAGAAGGAAATGTCTTAGAACACATAGTAATTCATAACAACGCAATTTCCGTGTGAATTCGTTAATGAGTGGGAGTGAGGGATGCAGTAAAGAAGGATTAGTGGATCGGAAATGAGATTGTCTTATCACAAAAAAAAATCCTGTCGTTTCCATAGAAACGTTACTCGATTTAGAAGGAGAAGACTTAGAACCCATAGTATTTCATAGCGACTCAATTTCTGTGTTAATTCGTCAATGTGAAGGAGCTAGGGATGCAATAAAGAAGGAATAGTGCATCGAGATGGAGATACTCGTATCGCAAAAGAAAAGCCAGTCGTTTCCATAGAAACGATACTCGATTTGGAAGGAGAAGTCATAGAACCCATAGTATTTCATTGCGACGCAATTGCTGTGTTAACTCGTCAATGTGTGGGGAGTGAGGGATGCAGTAAAGAAGGATTAGTGGATCGGAAATGAGATTGTCGTATCCCAAAAGAAAATCCAGTCGTTTCCATAGAAACGTTTTTTCGATTTAGAAGGAGACGTCTTAGAACACATAGCATTTCACAGCGACGCAATTTCCGTGTGAATTCGTCAACGTGTGGGAGTGAGGGATGCAGTAAAGAAGGATTAGTGGATCGGAAATGTGATTGTCGTATCCCAAATGAAAATCCTGTCGTTTCCATAGAAACGTTACTCGATTTAGAAGGAAATGTCTTAGAACACATAGTATTTCATAGCGACGCAATTTCCGTGTGAATTCGTCAATGAGTGGGAGTGAGGGATGCAGTGAATAAGGATTAGTGGATCGGAAATGTGATTGTCGTACCCCAAAAGAAAATCCTGTCGTTTCCATAGAAACGTTATTTGATTTAGAAGGAAATGTCTTAGAACACATAGTATTTCATAGCGACGCAATTTCCGTGTGAATTCGTCAATGTGTGGGAGTGAGGGATGCAGTAAAGAAGGATTAGTGGATCGGAAATGTGATTGTCGTATCCCAAAAGAAAATCCTGTCGTTTCCATACAAATGTTACTCGATTTAGAAGGAAATGTCTTAGAACCCATAGTATTTCATAGCAACGCAATTTCCATGAGAATTCGTCAATGAGTGGGAGTGAGGGAAGCAGTAAAGAAGGATTAGTGGATCGGAAATGAGATTGTCGTATCCCAAAAGAAAATCCTGTCGTTTCCATAGAAACGTTACTTGATTTAGAAGGAAATGTCTTAGAACACATAGTTTTTCACAGCGACGCAATTTCCGTGTGAATTCGTCAGTGAGTGGGAGTGACGGATGCAGTAAAGAAGGATTAGTGGATCGGAAATGAGATTGTCGTATCCCAAAAGAAAATCCTGTCGTTTCCATAGAAGCGTTACTCGATTGAGAAGGAAATGTCTTAGAACACATAGTATTTCATAGCGACGCAATTTCCGTGTGAATTCGTCAATGTGTGGGAGTGAGGGATGCAGTAAAGAAGGATTAGTGGATCGGAAATGTGATTGTCGTATCCCAAAAGAAAATCTTGTCGCTTCCATAGAAACGTTACTCGATTTAGAAGGAAATGTCATAGAACACATAGTATTTCATTGCGACGCAATTGCTGTGTTAATTCGTCAATGTGTGGGAGTGAGGGATGCAGTAAAGGATTAGTGGATCGGAAATGAGATTTTCGTATCCCAAAAGAAAATCCTGCCGTTTCCATAGAAACGTCACTCGATTTAGAAGGAGAAGTCATAGAACCCATAGTATTTCATAGCGACGCAATTTCCGTGTGAATTCGTCAATGTGTGGGAGTGAGGGATGCAGTAAAGAAGGGTTAGTGGATCGAAAATGAGATTGTCGTATCCCAAAAGAAAATCCTGTCGTTTCCATAGAAACGTTACTCGATTTATAAGGAAATGTCTTAGAACACATGGTATTTCATAGCGACGCAATTTCCGTGTGAATTCGTCAATGTGTGGGAGTGAGGGATGGAGTACAGAAGGATTAGTGGATTGGAAATGAGATTGTCGTATCCCAGAAGAAAATCCTGTCGTTTCCTTAGAAACGTTACTCGATTTAGAAGGAAATGTCTTAGAACACGAAGTATTTCATAGCGACGCAATTTCCGTGTGAATTCGTCAATGTGTGGGAGTGAGGGATGCAGTAAAGAAGGATTAGTGGATCGGAAATGTGATTATCGTATCCCAAAAGAAAATCCTGTCGTTTCCATAGAAACGTTACTCGATTTAGAAGGAGAAGTCATAGAACCCATAGTATTTCATAGCGACGCAATTTCCGTGTGAATTCGTCAATGAGTGGAACTGAGGGATGCAGTAAAGATGGATTAGTGGATCGGAAATGTGATTGTCGTATCCCAAAAGAAAATCCTGTCGTTTCCATAGAAACGTTACTCAATTTAGAAGGAAATGTCTTAGAACACATAGTATTTCATAGCGACGCAATTCCCGTGTCAATTCGTCAATGAGTGGGAGTGAGGGATGCTGTAAAGAAGGATTAGTGGATCGGAAATGAGATTGTCGTATCCCAAAAGAAAATCCTGTCGTTTCCATAGAAACGTTACTCGATTTAGAAGGAAATGTCTTAGAACACATAGTATTTCATAGCGACTCAATTTCTGTGTTAATTCGTCAATGTGAAGGAACTAGGGATGCAATAAAGAAGGAATAGTGCATCGAGAAGGAGATACTCGTATCGCAAAAGAAAAGCCAGTCGTTTCCATAGAAAGGATACTCGATTTGGAAGGAGAAGTCATAGAACCCATAGTATTTCATTTCGACGCAATTGCTGTGTTAATTCGTCAATGTGTGGGAGTGAGGGATGCAGTAAAGATGGATTAGTGGATCGGAAATGTGATTGTCGTATCCCAAAAGAAAATCCTGTCGTTTCCATAGAAACGTTACTCAATTTAGAAGGAATTGTCTTAGAACCCCATAGTATTTCATAGCGACGCAATTTCCGTGTGAATTCGTCAATGAGTGGGAGTGAGGGATGCAGTTAAGAAGGATTAGTGGATCGGAAATATGATTGTCGTATCGCAAAAGAAAAGCCAGGCGTTTCCAAAGAAACGATACTCGATTTAGAAGGAGAAGTCATAGAACCCATAGTATTCCATTGCGACACAACTGCTGTGTTAATTCGTCAATGTGTGGGATTGAGGGATGCAGTAAAGAAGGATTAGTGGATCGGAAATGTGATTGTCCTATCCCAAAAGAAAATCCTGTCGTTTCCATTGAAACGCTACTCGATTTAGATGGAAATGTCTTAGAACACATAGTATTTCATAGCGACGCAATTTCCGTGTGAATTCGTCAATGTGTGGGAGTGAGGGATGCAGTAAAGAAGGATTAGTGGATCAGAAATGTGATTGTCGTATCCCAAGAGAAAATCCTGTCGTTTCCATAGAAACGTTACTCGATTTAGAAGGAAATGTCTTAGAACACATTGTATTTCATAGCGACGCAATTTCCGTGTGAATTCGTCAATGTGTGGGAGTGAGGGATGCAGTAAAGGAGGATTAGTGGATCAGAAATGTGATTGTCGTATCCCAAAAGAAAATCCTGTCGTTTCCATAGAAACGTTACTCGATTTAGAAGGAAATGTCTTAGAACACATAGTAATTCATAACAACGCAATTTCCGTGTGAATTCGTTAATGAGTGGGAGTGAGGGATGCAGTAAAGAAGGATTAGTGGATCGGAAATGAGATTGTCTTATCACAAAAGAAAATCCTGTCGTTTCCATAGAAACGTTACTCGATTTAGAAGGAGAAGACTTAGAACCCATAGTATTTCATAGCGACTCAATTTCTGTGTTAATTCGTCAATGTGAAGGAGCTAGGGATGCAATAAAGAAGGAATAGTGCATCGAGATGGAGATACTCGTATCGCAAAAGAAAAGCCAGTCGTTTCCATAGAATGATACTCGATTTGGAAGGAGAAGTCATAGAACCCATAGTATTTCATTGCGACGCAATTGCTGTGTTAATTCGTCAATGTGTGGGAGTGAGGGATGCAGTAAAGAAGGATTAGTGGATCGGAAATGAGATTGTCGTACCCCAAAAGAAAATCCAGTCGTTTCCATAGAAACGTTTTTCGATTTAGAAGGAGACGTCTTAGAACACATAGCATTTCACAGCGACGCAATTTCCGTGTGAATTCGTCAACGTGTGGGAGTGAGGGATGCAGTAAAGAAGGATTAGTGGATCGGAAATGTGATTGTCGTATCCCAAATGAAAATCCTGTCGTTTCCATAGAAACGTTACTCGATTTAGAAGGAAATGTCTTAGAACACATAGTATTTCATAGCGACGCAATTTCCGTGTGAATTCGTCAATGAGTGGGAGTGAGGGAAGCAGTAAAGAAGGATTAGAGGATCGGAAATGAGAATGTCGTATCCCAAAAGAAAATCCTGTCGTTTCCTTAGAAACGTCACTCGATTTAGAAGGAAATGTCTTAGAACACACAGTATTTCATAGCGACGCAATTTCCGTGTGAATTCGTCAATGTGTGGGAGTGAGGGAAGCAGTAAAGAAGGATTAGTGGATCGGAAATGTGATTGTCGTATCGCAAGAGAAAATCCTGTGATTTCCATAGAAATGTTACTCGATTTAGAAGGAAATGTCTTAGAACCCATAGTATTTGATAGCGACGCAATTTCTGTGTGAATTCGTCAGTGAGTGGGAGTGTGGGATGCAGTAAAGAAGGATTAGTGGATCGGAAATAAGATTGTCGTATCCCAAAAGAAAATCCTGTCGTTTCCAAAGAAACGTTACTCGATGTAGAAGGAAATGTCTCAGAACACATAGTATTTCATAGCGACGCAATTTCCGTGTGAATTCGTCAATGTGTGGGAGTGAGGGATGCAGTAAAGAAGGATAAGTGGAACGAGAAGGAGATACTCGTATCGCAAAAGTAAATCCTGTCGTTTCCATAGAAACGTTAGTCGATTTAGATGGAAATGTCTTAGAACACATAGTATTTCATAGCGACGCAATATCCGTGTGAATTCGCCAATGTGTGGGAGTGAGGGATGCAGTGAATAAGGATTAGTGGATCGGAAATGTGATTGTCGTATCCCAAAAGAAAATCCTGTCGTTTCCATAGAAACGTTATTTGATTTAGAAGGAAATGTCTTAGAACACATAGTATTTCATAGCGACGCAATTTCCGTGTGAATTCGTCAATGTGTGGGAGTGAGGGATGCAGTAAAGAAGGATTAGTGGATCGGAAATGTGATTGTCGTATCCCAAAAGAAAATCCTGTCGTTTCCATACAAATGTTACTCGATTTAGAAGGAAATGTCTTAGAACCCATAGTATTTCATAGCAACGCAATTTCCGTGAGAATTCGTCAATGAGTGGGAGTGAGGGAAGCAGTAAAGAAGGATTAGTGGATCGGAAATGAGATTGTCGTATCCCAAAAGAAAATCCTGTCGTTTCCATAGAAACGTTACTTGATTTAGAAGGAAATGTCTTAGAACACATAGTCTTTCACAGCGACGCAATTTCCGTGTGAATTCGTCAGTGAGTGGGAGTGACGGATGCAGTAAAGAAGGATTAGTGGATCGGAAATGAGATTGTCGTATCCCAAAAGAAAATCCTGTCGTTTCCATAGAAGCGTTACTCGATTTAGAAGGAAATGTCTTAGAACACATAGTATTTCATAGCGTCGCAATTTCCGTGTGAATTCGTCAATGTGTGGGAGTGAGGGATGCAGTAAAGAAGGATTAGTGGATCGGAAATGTGATTGTCGTATCCCAAAAGATAATCTTGTCGCTTCCATAGAAACGTTACTCGATTTAGAAGGAAATGTCATAGAACACATAGTATTTCATTGCGACGCAATTGCTGTGTTAATTCGTCAATGTGTGGGAGTGAGGGATGCAGTAAAGAAGGATTAGTGGATCGGAAATGAGATTTTCGTATCCCAAAAGAAAATCCTGCCGTTTCCATAGAAACGTCACTCGATTTAGAAGGAGAAGTCATAGAACCCATAGTATTTCATAGCGACGCAATTTCCGTGTGAATTCGTCAATGTGTGGGAGTGAGGGATGCAGTAAAGAAGGATTAGTGGATCGAAAATGAGATTGTCGTATCCCAAAAGAAAATCCTGTCGTTTCCATAGAAACGTTACTCGATTTATAAGGAAATGTCTTAGAACACATGGTATTTCATAGCGACGCAATTTCCGTGTGAATTCGTCAATGTCTGGGAGTGAGGGATGCAGTAAAGAAGGATTAGTGGATCGGAAATGAGATTGTCGTATCCCAAAAGAAAATCCTGTCGTTTCCATAGAAGCGTTACTCGATTTAGAAGGAGTAGTCATAGAACCCGTAGTATTTCATAGCGACGCAATTTCAGTGTGAATTCGTCAATGCGTGGGAGTGAGGGATGCAGTAAAGAAGGATCTAGTGGATCGCAAATGTCACTGTCGTATCCAAAAGAAAATCCTGTCGTCTCCATAGAAACGTTACTGGATTGAGAAGGAAATGTCTTAGAACACATAGTATTTCATAGCGACGCAATTTCCGTGTGAAGTCGTCAATGAGTGGGAGTGAGAGATGCAGTAAAGATGGATTAGTGGATCGGAAATGTGATTGTCGTATCCCAAAAGAAAATCCTGTCGTTTCCATAGAAACGTTACTCAATTTAGAAGGAAATGTCTTAGAACACATTGTACTTCATAGCGACGCAATTTCCGTGTGAATTCGTCAATGTGCGGGAGTGAGGCATGCAGTAAAGAGGATTAGTGGATCAGAAATGTGATTGTCGTATCCCAAGAGAAAATCCTGTCGTTTCCATAGAAATGTTACTCGATTTAGAAGGAAATGTCTTAGAACACATAGTATTTCATAGCGACGCAATTTCCGTGTGAAGTCGTCAATGAGTGGGAGTGAGAGATGCAGTAAAGATGGATTAGTGGATTGGAAATGAGATTGTCGTATCCCAAAAGAAAATCCAGTCGTTTATATAGAAAATTTACTCGATTTAGAAGGAAATGTCTTAGAACACATAGTATTTCATAGCGACGCAATTTCCGTGTGAATTCGTCAATGAGTGGGAGTGATGGATGCAGTAAAGAAGTATTAGGGGATCGGAAATGAGATTGTCGTATCCCAAAAGAAAATCCTGTCGTTTCCATAGAAACGTTACTCGATTTAGAAGGAGATGTCTTAGAACCCATAGTATTTCATAGCGACTCAATTTCTGTGTTAATTAGTCAATGTGAAGGAGCTAGGGATGCAATAAAGAAGGAATAGTGCATCGAGAAGGAGATACTCGTATCGCAAAAGAAAAGCCAGTCGTTTCCATAGAAACGGTACTCGATTTGGAAGGAGAAGTCATAGAACCCATAGTGTTTCAATGCGACGCAATTGCTGTGTTAATTCGTCAATGTGTGGGAGTGAGGGATGCAGTAGAGATGGATTAGTGGATCGGAAATGTGGTTGTCGTATCCCAAAAGAAAATCCTGTCGTTTCCTTAGAAACGTTACTCAATTTAGAAGTAAATGTCTTAGAACACATAGTATTTCATAGCGACGCAATTTCCGTGTGAATTCGTCAATGAGTGGGAGTGAGGGATGCAGTAAAGAAGGATTAGTGGATCGGAAATGTGATTGTCGTATCATAAAAGAAAAGCCAGGCGTTTCCAAAGAAACGATACTCGAATTAGAAGGAGAAGTCATAGAACCCATAGTATTCCATTGCGACGCAACTGCTGTGTTAATTCGTCAATGTGTGGGATTGAGGGATGCAGTAAAGAAGGATTAGTGGATCGGAAATGTGATGGTCCTATCCCAAAAGAAAATCCTGCCGTTTCCATAGAAACGTTACTCGATTTAGAAGGAAATGTCTTAGAACACATAGTATTTCATAGCGACGCAATTTCCGTGTGAATTCGTCAATATGTGGGAGTGAGGGATGCAGTAAAGAAGGATAAGTGGATCGAGAAGGAGATACTCGTATCGCAAAAGTAAATCCTGTCGTTTCCATAGAAACGTTAGTCGATTTAGATGGAAATGTCTTAGAACACATAGTATTTCAACGCGACGCAATATCCGTGTGAATTCGCCAATGTGTGGGAGTGAGGGATGCAGTGAATAAGGATTAGTGGATCGGAAATGTG